>NC_053492.1:19526286-19826286 GCF_905171775.1 Rana temporaria
GCTGGGCTCCCTGGACTCAGGAAAGAGGTCCCCCCCAGGGACAGGCTTTGAAGTCAGGGGGCTACAGATGCAAACATGCAGTTTAAGCAGAGGTTATTTGTTCCAGGATCCCTGGATTTGGGAATCTTTCTCAGGAGTTGAAAGCCTGGCTGGTCTGTAAATCAGAATGTTTCCCTCCTTGGATAAATCAAATCTTGCCTGTGTGACAGGATACTCACACAGAGAGTGTCTCCAGAGCTGGGCTCCCATGTCACTACATTATCACTGCTCAGGAAATGTTTACTGAAAGGAAATGTATACCCATGTGCCACCATTCCACAGATACA
The DNA here is from genome assembly GCF_905171775.1 of Rana temporaria. Classification (NCBI taxonomy): domain Eukaryota; kingdom Metazoa; phylum Chordata; class Amphibia; order Anura; family Ranidae; genus Rana; species Rana temporaria. Next base: position 19,526,613 of record NC_053492.1, read on the forward strand.
CCAGAGTCAGTGCCTATGGACTTATCTGACTCGGGTCTAGGAAATGTGTTCCCATTTAGTACTATTCTACAAATAGGTAAGAGTCAGTGCCCATGGAGGTATGTAATCCAAGGCTAGGAAATGTGCACCCATGTAGTACTATTCTACAAATAGGTAAGAGCCAGTGCCCATGGAGGTATGTAATCCAAGGCTAGGAAATGTGCACCCATGTAGTACTATTCTACAAATAGGTAAGAGTCAATGCCCATGGAGGTATGTAACCCAAGGCTAGGAAATGTGCACCCATGTAGTACTATTCTACAAATAGGTAAGAGCCAGTGCCCATGGAGGTACTGTATGTAACCCAAGGCTAGGAAATGTGCACCCATGTAGTACTATTCTACAAATAGGTAAGAGCCAGTGCCCTTGGAGGTACTGTATGTAACCCAAGGCTAGGAAATGTGCACCCATGTAGTACTATTCTACAAATAGGTACGAGTCAATGCCCATGGAGGTATGTAACCCAAGGCTAGGAAATGTGCACCCATGTAGTACTATTCTACAAGTAGGTAAGAGTCAATGCCCAATGCCCATGGAGGTATGTAACCCAAGGCTAGGAAATGTGCACCCATGTAGTACTATTCTACAAATAGGTAAGAGTCAGTGCCCATGGAGGTATGCAATCCAAGGCTAGGAAATATATACCCATTTAATACCATTCTTCAAATAGGTAAGAGTCAATGCCCATGGAGGTATGCAATCCAAGGCTAGGAAATGTATACCCATTTAGTACTATTCTACAAATTGGTAAGAGTCAATGCCCATGGAGGTATGCAATCCAAGGCTAGGAAATGTATACCCATTTAGTACTATTCTACAAATAGGTAAGAGTCAATGCCCATGGAGGTATGCACAGGGCCGCTGATAGGGGGGCCCACTAGTCCTCCTGTAGGGGGCCCGGGCACACAGGGGGGCCCAAACTGCAGGAGGTGTGGTCGGGCGGAGGTGCAATTACAGAAAGATGCCTTGTGCTGCTCTCTGCAGCTGCTGAAAGTCATTTTCGCTCCCTCCCGCTGGCTTTCAACTGCTGCAGGGAGAGACACAGACACAGGGCATCGTTCCTGTAATTGATGTAATCGCTTCCCCCGCACAGATCCCCCTCCTTGTTCTGCCTACTTCTGATCCCCCAATGTGCAACCCCCACCCCCCGACACTGTGCTGCGCCCCCCTCCTGTGGCACTGTTGGCTTCCCTGTCCTGTTAAAAAAATTATTATAAACATTTTTTTTAATTATAAATTAAAAAAATAATGAAATAAGGGTTAATTCAACAGGTGGGCCCCCTACAGGAGGACCCACTATCAGTGGCCCTGCCTTAACCCTAAAGTTGAAGGTGATACCTACTGCCAGCTATTATGTTTGTGTCCGCTAATAATGATTTTTGTGTATTTTTAGTGAAAATCTTGTTTTGATATATTGGTGGGGGCCCCACCAGGTAGGCTGTATGGGGCATCATGATTTCTATCAGCAGCCCTGGGTATGCAATCCAAGGCTAGGAAATATATACCCATTTAATACCATTCTACAAATAGGTAAGAGTCAATGCCCATGGAGGTATGCAATCCAAGGCTAGTAAATATATACCCATTTAGTACCATTCTACAAGTAGGTAAGAGTCAATGCCCATGGAGGTATGTAACCCAAGGCTAGGAAATGTATACCCATTTAAAACCATTCTACAAATAGGTAAGAGTCAATGCCCATAGAGGTATGTAATCCAAGGCTGGGAAATGTGTTCCCATTTAATACCATTCTACAAATAGGTAAGAGTCAATGCCCATGGAGGTATGCAATCCAAGGCTAGTAAATATATACCCATTTAGTACCATTCTACAAGTAGGTAAGAGTCAATGCCCATGGAGGTATGTAACCCAAGGCTAGGAAATGTAGACCCATTTAAAACCATTCTACAAATAGGTAAGAGTCAATGCCCATGGAGGTATGTAATCCAAGGCTAGGAAATGTATACCCATTTAGTACTCTTCTACAAGTAGGTAAGAGTCAATGCCCATGGAGGTATGTAACCCAAGGCTAGGAAATGTATACCCATTTAGTACTATTCTACAAATAGGTAAGAGTCAATGCCCATAGAGGTATGTAATCCAAGGCTAGGAAATGTATACCCATTTAAAACCATTCTACAAATAGGTAAGAGTCAATGCCCATGGAGGTATGTAATCCAAGGCTAGGAAATGTATACCCATTTAGTACTCTTCTACAAGTAGGTAAGAGTCAATGCCCATGGAGGTATGTAACCCAAGGCTAGGAAATGTATACCCATTTAGTACTATTCTACAAATAGGTAAGAGTCAATGCCCATAGAGGTATGTAATCCAAGGCTAGGAAATGTATACCCATTTAAAACCATTCTACAAATAGGTAAGAGTCAATGCCCATGGAGGTATGTAATCCAAGGCTAGGGAATGTATACCCATTTAGTACTCTTCTACAAGTAGGTAAGAGTCAATGCCCATGGAGGTATGTAACCCAAGGCTAGGAAATGTATACCCATTTAGTACTATTCTACAAATAGGTAAGAGTCAATGCCCATGGAGGTATGTAATCCAAGGCTAGGAAATGTATACCCATTTAGTACTCTTCTACAAGTAGGTAAGAGTCAATGCCCATGGAGGTATGTAACCCAAGGCTAGGAAATGTATACCCATTTAGTACTATTCTACAAATAGGTAAGAGTCAATGCCCATGGAGGTATGTAGTCCAAGGCTAGGAAATGTATACCCATTTAGTACTATTCTACAAATAGGTAAGAGTCAATGCCCATGGAGGTATGTAGTCCAAGGCTAGGAAATGTATACCCATTTAGTACTATTCTACAAATATACAAGAGTCAATACCTATGTAACCAGGTCTATGAAATGTGCACCCATTTAGTACTAGTCTACAAATAGGTAAGAGTAGGAAATGTATACCAATGTGGTACCATTCAATGCCCATGGAGGTATGTAATTCTAGGCTAGGAAATGTATGCCCATTTAATACCATTCTACAAATACACAAGAGTCAATGCCTATGTAATATTATCCAGGTCTAGGAAATGTGCACCTATTTAGTACTAGGATTCGAACCAGCAACCCTTTTGCTGCTAGGTGAAAGTGCTAACCACTACACCACTGTTCTGTCTTATTGTGCTGCTCTCCAGCCCTCCCCTATATTAGTTTCTACTCTACTCTACAGGGGGTCCCCGACTTACGAACGCCCGACTTTACGAACCACTCCTACTTACGAACCGGGCGCTGCGGGGACCCTCTGCCGTTCGACGCGGACCATCTGCTGTTCTGCGCATGCGCGGCCAGACGGAGCCTCGGGAAATGTCGGAAATGTCCGTAATTGGCCGCGCGTGCGCAGAACGGCATTCGACGGAACATCGGAAATGTCCGTAAATTGTCATCCCGCCTAATGCGCGGCCGACTTACGAACATTTCCGGATTACAAACAGGAGGAAAGTCCCTAACGGGTTCGTAACCCGGGGGCCCCCTGTACTCTATTCTTTTGTTTTCTATTCTATTTCATTCTATTCTTTTATTTTCTATTCTATTTTGTGTTATTCCATTCTGTTCCATTCTATTCTATTATAGTCTGTTTTATTCTACTCTCTTTCTAGTAGGAAGCCTATGTAGGAATCATCATCTTATTTCACTTCTAAGCCTTACTGTATTTATTGTAACATGTTTCCATTTCTAATTCAAATTCATTTTCAAATAACAGAATCACAGTGGGGCAGATTCACGTACCTCGGCGCATATTTCCCCCGGGCGCAGCGTATCTAAGATACACTACGCCGCCGTAACTTATTTTTTTTTCTAATCCTCAAAGAATTCGCGCCGTAAGTTACGACGGCGTAGTGTATCTTTGGCGGCGTAAGGGCGCGCAATTCAATTCGATGTTATGGGGGCGTGTTTTATGTAAATACGTCGTGACCCGTTTTTTTTTGAATGGCGCATGCGCCGTCCGTGGGGGTATCCCAGTGCGCATGCTCGAAATGAAACCGGAACAAACCAATGCTTACGACGGTGACGTCATTCTACGCAAATCCCTATTCGAGAACGACTTACGCAAACGACGTAAAAAATTCAAATTGCGAGGCGGGAACGACGGCCATACTTAACATTGAGTACGCCACCATAAAGCCGAACGCAAACGACGTAAAAAAATGCGCCGACCGGACGTACGTTCGTGGATCGCCGTAACTAGCCAATTTGCATACTCGACGCGGAATTCGACGGAAACGCCACCTAGCGGCCGCCAAACAAATGCACCTAAGATCCGACGGCGTACTAAGACGTACGCCTGTCGAATCGATCCCAGATGCCGTCGAATCTTGTTTTGTAGATACAAAACAAAGATACGACGCGCAAAATTTGAAATTACGTGGCTTATCAAGAGATACGCCGGCGTAATTCTTTTGTGGATCTGCCCCGTGTATATATAAAATAATGAAAAGTGGTTGGAGGGAAGCTTCAGAATGGCAAAGATGTTTTTATTACAAATGATGTGAGCAGACTGCAGTTTCTCTTTAATAACGAATAAAAGCTGACCATTGTAAGCACGCCCAGCAGGCCCAGCAGTGGCAAATGTTTCCCCCCCCCCCCCATCCCATCCCCATTTTTGCTAGTCAGTTAATAAAACTAGGTTAGCGAGAACATGGAAAAGGGGAGGAAGCCGGCAACTCAATCTTCCGAAAGTAATCTTTTTTTTTTTATTGCAGGTGAAGTACAGATAATAGAGACCCTTACGCGTTTCGTCCTATGGCCTTAGTCATAACCATGCATCTCCATGTTAGAGAGAAGACTTGTAAAAAATGAAAACTTAGTGAGATATCATCATATATGGCATTTTTTTTATTTTGCCCAGAGTTCAAATTTAACCACCTCAGTACCGGCCCATTGTAATATGACGTCCACAGAGGGGATCTCCCATCCTGGGTGGACGTCATATGACGTCCTGGGCTTTGTGGGGGGATATCTGAATGATGCCTGCAGCTAGAGGCATCATTCAGATATCATTCTTTCGTGTTGGCAATTCTGTGCACGATAAAAATGATCAAAGCGGCAGTTCCGCCGCTTGATCGTTCTTATAGGCGGCGGGAGGGGACATCCCCCCCCCGCAGGGCCGATCCGCCCTATAGGCTCACTATGCAAGGCGCTTAGGACCCCGCAAAGCTGCAAAGGGCCCCCCAAATTACTAGAGGCCCCGCCTGGTGAGAAGTAATTTCCGCCCCCTCACCCCGCTTCTCAACTCGCTGGCTGCATGGGAGAAGAGGTAAGAAGTCAGCAACCCCCGCTTCTCAATTTAATGTAAGATGTCATTTCCGACAGCAGAACACCCCGCCCCCCCGCTTCTCAACTTTCTTTAATGTGACATGCCACTGTCGTCAGCGCCCCCCGCTTCTCATTTTTAATGTGCCATGTCATTTTGCTTAGGGCCCCAGGGAGGTCAGGATCGGCACTGTCCCCCCCCTCCCGCCGCCATCCGGTGCTTCTCCGGGCTCTCCCGTGCCATCGGGGGCCGGAGAAAGAATTGTCCAGTGCCGAATGAGAAGCATAGAGATGACTGGCCCGGGCGCGATGTGATGACGTCACGCCCGGGTACCCGGAAGTAAACAAACCCCCGATTGCGGCTAATAAGCATGAGATCGGTGAAATTTTTTTTCACGATCTCATGCTTTCAAGCCTGGAGTAGAGATGTGGGGTCTTATTGACCTCTCCATAAAGAGGACCTGTCACACACTATTCCTATTACAAGGGATGTTTACATTCCTTGTAATAGGAATTAAAGTGATAAAAAAAAGTGTAAAAATTAAAATAAAAAAGTAAAATAATAATAAAACAAAAATGTAAAAAAGCCCCTGTCCCTGGTAGCTCGCGCTCAGAAGCGAACACACATGCAAGTACCACATCTGTAAACGCTGTTCAAACCACACATGTGAGGTATCGCCGCGTGCGTTAAAGCGTGTGCAACTATTCTAGCACTAGACCTCCTCTGTAACTCTAAACTGGTAACCTGTAAAAAAAATTCAAAGCGTCGCCTATGGAGATTTTTAAGTACCGAAGTTTGGCGCCATTTCCAATGAGTGTGCGCAATTTTAAAGCGTGACATGTTAGGTATCTATTTACTCGGCGTAACATCATCGTTCACATTATACAAAAAAATTGGGCTGACTTTACCGTTTTGTTATTTTTTTTTAATTCACGAAACCGTTTTTTTTTTCAAAAAAAAAAGGCGTTTGAAAAATTCTTGCGCAAATACCGTGCGAGATAAAAAGTTGCAGTGATCGTCGTTTTATTCCCTAAGGTGTCTGCTAAAAAAAAACATATACAATGTTTGGGGGTTCTGAGTAATTTTCTAGCAAAAGAATGATGATTTGTACATGTAGGAGAGAAGTGGCAGAATAGACCCGGTATTGAGGTGGGTATAAAAGCCCGGTATGGAAGGGGTGAAGGTGCAAAACATTGCATTTTTTGAAAGCTGATATTCCATTTTTTTTGAAGAAATTCTGTTATGTACAATGAGTTTGGACAGGTAGGAGATGAAGAAAAAAAAAAAAAACATTGGTTTTGCTTGATTTAATGGGATCAAACAGAATTCTGCTTATATAAGTAATGCAGGATAATACCGCTCTGAGAGCCGCACCCAAAAGTAACAAGTGCGCGGCATTTCCTGGTGAAACGACCCGTCATGGAGATTTCTTTCCCTCTGCTCAAGGAGTTGGTTAGTACCGTGGAAAGTGGAAAAAGATAAGGCCAAGGGGGGCCGGGGGGGTCATACTTTCTGCTCCATGTATTTTGTATCCTTTAGACTTTCTTCAGGAAGCTGTATTTAGAGATTCTGCCAAGTAATGCTATAATGAGAAATACCGTATTTATCGGTGTATACCGTGCACTTTTTTGCCCTGAAAATCAGGGCAAAATCGTGGGTGCGCGATATACGCCCATACCCGCTTTCCCGCGCCGAGTTTGAATACTGCGCCGGCATATACCGAGCGCAGTACACTCGTGTATAGTCGGGCAGTCTCGGCTCCTCTCGCGCTCGCGTCCTGGACGTACAGGACGTGAGCGCGAGAGTAGCCGAGCCTGCCCGACTATACACGAGTGTACTGCGCTCGGTATATGCCGGCGCAGTATTCAAACTCGGCGCGTGAAAGCGGGAAACGAGCGGGGAGGACGCCGCAGAAGGACGCCGGACCCGACGAAGAGGACGCCCGAAGCCGCAGACGGACGCCGGACCCGACGAGGCCGCCGATGGACGGCGCGCAAGGCACCAAAACTGTAAGTACAAAAATGTTTTTTCCACAGGAATGCGGGTCCACTTTAGGGGTGCGCGCTATACGCCGGAGCGCGCAATACAGCGATAAATACGGTATAGAGAAACCAATCGAGACGTTCCCATGTGATCACGTTTTATTTAAAGCTGCTTAAGTCTTGCCCTGGTTCCTCCTTTCCCTCCAATCGACATACTAATTACAAATATCTTCCTTTACCTTAGTGCAGTCCTCCTTCACTTACCTCATCCTTCCATTTTGCTTTTAAATGTCCTTATTTCTTCTGAGAAATCCTCACATCCTGTTCTTCTGTCTGTAACTACACACCGTAATGCAAGGCTTTCTCCCTGGTGTGGAGTGTTGTGCTCGCCCCCTCCCTTGGACTACGGTAGAGTCAGGACGCCCACTAACACACAGCTCTTTTCTCTATCTGCAGCGTAGAGAGCGTCCTGACTCTCCAAGGGAGCGGGTGAGCACGACACTCCACACCAGGGAGAAAGCCTCGCATTACTGTGTGGAGTTACAGACAGAAGAACAGGAAGTGAGGATTTCTCAGAAGAAATAAGGACATTTAAAAGCAAAATGGAAGGATGAGGTAAGTGAAGGAGGACTGCACTAAGGTAAAGGAAGCTATTTAGGGGGAAAAACATTTTTTACCTTTACAGCCCCTTTAAGATCAATAAAAAGCCAACACTTTTCACGGGTTCTAAAGGTCCTCTTCATCAGAGCTTTACTTCAGGAACAGAACGAACTTCGCAATAGTGGCGTGAAACCAAAGGGGAGTTTCTGAGGATTGAGGTCAGAAAGATCGGCTCCAGATCCCAAAGGGGAGTTTCTGAGGATTGAGGTCAGAAGGATCGGCTCCAGATCCCAAAGGGGAGTTTCTGAGGATTGAGGTCAGAAGGATCGGCTCCAGATCCCAAACAGGAGTTTCTGAGGATTGAGGTCAGAAGGATCGGCTCCAGATCCCAAAGAGGAGTTTCTGAGGATTGAGGTCAGAAGGATCGGCTCCAGATCCCAAAGAGGAGTTTCTGAGGATTGAGGTCAGAAGGATCGGCTCCAGATCCCAAAGGGGAGTTTCTGAGGATTGAGGTCAGAAGGATCGGCTCCAGATCCCAAAGAGGAGTTTCTGAGGATTGAGGTCAGAAGGATCGGCTCCAGATCCCAAAGGGGAGTTTCTGAGGATTGAGGTCAGAAGGATCGGCTCCAGATCCCAAAGAGGAGTTTCTGAGGATTGAGGTCAGAAGGATCTGCTCCAGATCCCAAAAAGGAGTTTCTGAGGATTGAGGTCAGAAGGATCTGCTCCAGATAATAGAGGGGTTTCATAGGATTGTACTCAGCAGCAGGGCCGGTGCAAGGATTTTTGACATCCTAGGTGAAACCTCATTTTGCCGCCCCCTTGGCTCCACCCCCTTTGCCCTGCCCATGTATACCCCCACCTTTTTAATGAAGCACCCATCAAATGCAGCCCACAAGCACCCATTAAATGCAGCCTCACCAGCTCCCATCAAATGCAGCCTAACCAGTGCCCATCAAATACAGCCTCACCAGCACCCAGCAAATGCAACCTCACCAGCGCCCATCAAATGCAGCCTCACCAGTGCCCATCAAATGCAGCCTCACCAGCACCCATCAAACACAGCCTCACCAGCACCCAGCAAATGCAACCTCACCAGCGCCCATCAAACACAGCCTCACCAGCACCCAGCAAATGCAGCCTCACCAGCGCCCATCAAATGCAGGCGCTGGGGGACCTTTCTCGGCAGGACACCGGCGCTGGATTAACGAGGAAGCTGGGGACAGCGCTGGAGTGTGAAGAGGATATGTAGACATTGGCAATATAATAGACATAATAGAAGAAATACTTAGAGTTATACTTTAGGTGGGAAAGAGAAACAGGAAGATTTAGTTCCAAAGAGATCCTGTCTCTCCAAAAGTGACAGTTGGGCGCTATGCCACCATCATCCCTCTACCAGGAACTGCACATAGTGAAAGCAAAGCTGTTGCCCGTACATTGGCATCTAGGAGTTGGGATAACAAATTCCCATGGGCCTACAATCCATATTAAAGATACTATAAAAATCATAATGAAGTATATTCTGTAATACAGAACTTTGGCTTAGATCATAATAACCTGCATACTTTGCTGCCCTTCCTCGTTAGAACCTCCACCCAAATACTTCCTCTATTAGCCTGCCTATTATCTACTCAAACTGTCTGAGAATTGACTCTGAGGTATTTTCATAATTGATACTGTGGTGCTATTTGACAAAGATAAGCATGACTTGACAGCTAAACATCACCCTGTAGAATACACCGCACTGAAATAAATAGCAGAAGTAATTAAATAAAAAGATTCTATTAGCTGGTATGTTAGTGTAGTAGTGTATGCTGGCCTCTATGAGGAAGGGTTCATTTTGCAGTTGCCTATGCATTCTATACAGAGCCTTAAACTCTAAGGATGGGCTTGGGTTGGGTCCAAACCTGAAAGTAAGCTGTGATTGTTGGGCCGATGAGCTGGGGCCGAAACTTTCACCGATCCACAGCTATACATATACTAAGAGTTGGGGGATGCTTGTGACATTGTTGATGTAATGTGGACCCTTGGAAAATTAGGGCAATAACATTGACCCAGTGTGGCCAGATGACCAGATTAGGTCAATGACATTGACCCAATGTGGCAAGGTGACCATACGAGGTTGATCACATTGACCCAGTGTGGATTGATGACCCTACTAGGTCAATGACATTGACCCAACGTGGCCAGGTGACCATATTAGGTCAATTACATTGACTTAGTGTGGCCTGGTGACCATATTAGGTCAATGACATTGACTTAGTGTGGCCAGGTGACCAAATTAGGTCAATGACATTGACCCAGTGTGGCCAGGTGACCATATTAGGACAATAACATTGACCCAGTGTGGCCAGGTGACCATGTGAGGTTGATCACATTGACCAAGTGTGGCTATGTGACGATATTAGGTCAATGGTATTGACCAAGTATGGCCAGGTAACCATATTATGTCAATGACATGACCTTATATGGACTGGTAACCATATTAGGTCAATGACATTGACCCAGTGTGGCCAGGAGTCCATATTAGGTCAATGACATTGACTTAATATGGAAAGGTGACCATATTAGGTCTATAACTTTGACCGAGTATGGCTAGGTGACCATATTAGGTCAATATCATTGACCTAGTGTGGCCTGGTGACCAAATTAGGTCAATGACATTGACCCAGTGTGGCCAGGTGACCATATTAGGACTATAACATTGACCCAGTGTGGCCAGGTGACCATGTGAGGTTGATCACTTTAACCAAGTGTGGCCTGATGACCATATTAGGTCAATCACATTGACCCAGTGTGACCAGGTAACCATATTATGTCAATGACATGACCTAATATGAACTGGTGACCATAATAGGTCAATGACATTGACCTAGTGTGGCCAGGTGACTATATGAGGTTGATCACATTGGGCGCCCCGTCCATAGGGGGCGCCCAGGCGCTGCCCCCCCCTCCTGTAGTCACAAAAAAAAGGGCCCTTTAAGAATTTTTATTTTGCTTAAAATGTCGTTTTTACTTTTTACTAACTGCAGTGATGGGGGCCGTCTATAGAGGGCGCTGCAGCGCCACCCCCTCTCGCAATAACATACATTCATGTATTGCATTGCATGAATGTATGTTATTGTTGCCAGCTGCCGCTGATCTATTCAGATAGCCGGACATTGGGCGCCGGTTACCTGAATAACGGCAGCTGGTTGGCTGAGCGGAAGTGCCTATCAGAGCCAGCGGCTCTGATATGCTTTCCGAGTACAGCCCCTCGTCTCACGGATGTCTATCCTCGGAACGCACAGGGGGTGCGTTCCTTGGATAAGACTGACGACCGTCTCAGCCAATCAGATCCGCCTATTCTGGTTATAGGTAACCTGATTGGCTGAAGCGTCATCGAGGGCGGGAGAAGACATCGAGGGACATGGAAGCAGAAAGGTAAGTGCATCTTACAGGGCACAGCGGCGACAATGGGCACCATAGGTGTGTGCAGCCTATGGCATTAGGGTGTGCACACCAAAGCTCAAACACACATGCGTGTGTAATATACCGTATATGGCAGTGGGCAAGTAGGGCTTTGTCAGCAGGGCAGAGATTGGTGTCAGTGTCTTTATTTGTATTTATATTATTATTTTTTTACAATTGTATTTTTATTATTTTTTTTTTAAATATATATATATATATATATATATATATATATATATATATATATATATATATATATATATATATATATATATATATATACTTTTTTTTAGGAGCCCTGTTGGGGGGCTTTGGTGAAATATCAGTGGTCTAAACAGACCCCTGATGTCTAACTTTTGAGACAGAGAAAGGGACCGAGTACAGGCAGCCAGGCAGCAGGGGGAATCTGCACAGTACAGGGTGATTAGGGTGTGCCCAGGCACACCTTACACCCTATGTGCGCACGCCTATGATGGGCACAGAGGCGACAAAGGGCACAGTGGTAACAAAGGGCAAAGTGGTGACAATGGGCACAGTGGCAACAATTAAAGTGCACAGTGACATGCATAGTGGCAACAATGGGCACAGTGGTGACAATGGGCACAGTGGCAAAAACTAAAGGGCACAGTGACATGCACAGTGGCAACAAGGGGCACAGTGGTGACAATGGGCACAGTGGCAAAAATTAAAGGGCACAGTGACATGCACATTGGCAACAATGGGCAAAGTGGCGACAATGTAAGGGCACAGTGACATGCACAGTGGCAACAATGGGCACAGTGGTGACAATGGGCACAGTGGCAACAATTAAAGGGCACAGTGACATGCACAGTGGCATCAATGGGCACAGTGGTGACAATGGGCACAGTGACAACAATTAAAGGGCATCTGTGACTGTATTGGTGTTAGTTGTGTGGACAACCTGCAGGAGCAAAGCAACGGTTTCACTTTAACCACTTAAGACCCGGACCTTTAGGCAGGTAAAGGACCAGTTTTTGCGATTCGGCACTGCGTCGCTTTAACTGACAAGTCACAGATACATTTGAAAGAGGTTGAAAAATGCAAGCCCAGCTATGCAAAGTGAATGATGACTGTAAACATTTGCCGGAGTATTATTTTTATCCACTTGTCAAGGCTTCTCAGTTATGGTGAAAGCTCGGGTTGAATCATCCTTTTTACTAGCTGCGTGTGTCAGAATAAGTAATGAATACTTATGATAAGTTACATCTAATTTAGCACATGGGTTCCAAAATAAACAAAATGTTGGAGGTTCTAAAAAAACCTCCAAAAAAAACACCTGCGCAGTCAGCTCTACACCACGGCTCCTAGTCGGTGCGCAGGCGCCGTCTAGAGCCGACTGGCGGTTCGGCTACTTTCGGAATGTCGTGACGCGCCTTACTAGCCGGGGGGAGTTTTTCTCAGGCACGTCAATCATCTGGGCGAAGTCCCAGGTGACATTGCGGCACTGCACAGGAACGCCCACTCCCGCGGGAGCGAGAACCCGGAAGCCGGGAGTAAAATACCGATAATACCGTATGTACACCCCCCCCCCCCAAAAAAAAACGGCATACTGTACATGTTTGAGGTAAATATATATATAACGCCGGCTTATCAGTAGATACGCCGTCGTAACTCTGAATCTGCGCCGTCGTACATTTAAGTGTATTCTCAAATTGAGATACACTTAAATGTAGCTAAGATACGACTGCGATATGCCTATTCACGAACGTACGCTTGCCCGTCGCAGTAAAGATACGCCGTTTACATAAGGCGTTTTCAGGCGAAAAGTTAGTCCAACAAAAAGCTGGCCCAGCCAATGTTAAGTATGGACGTCGTTCCCGCGTCGAATTTTTAAATTTTTACGTCGTTTGCGTAAGTCGTCCGTGAATGGGGCTGGGCGTAATTTACGTTCACGTCGAAACCAATAAGTCTTTGAGGCGTCATTTGGAGCATGCGCACTGGGATATGTCCACGGACGGCACATGCGCCGTTCGTAAAAAACGTCAATAACGTCGGGTCACGATTCATTAGCATAAAACACGCCCACCTCTTCACAATTTGAATTAGGCGCGCTTAGGCCGGCACATTTACGCTACGCCGCCGTAACTTAGGACGCAAGTGCTTTGTGAATACAGCACTTGCCTCTCAAACTTACGGCGACGTAGCGTATATGAGATACGCTACGCCTGCCTAACGTTAGGCTCTCCTACCTGAATCTAGCTAATAATGTATCTGATGATACTACAATGAACAATACAGATGAAAGTAAACAAACACCAGGTGATGGTATACAAGACCCGCAAAAAAATGGAGGTGTCACCAGAGGCACCTATGGTAAAGGAAAAAGGTTTGAGGTATTTTTATCAAAAAATAAGTATTTTTTAGGCATACAATAATTTACGACACGGTCGACGCCATCAATATGTTTCCTGGCTATAATGGCCACTTCATCAGGGGGCTGGTGATGGGGACACTCTGATGTAAGGAGGCTGGTGATGGGGACACTCTGATGTAAGGAGGCTGGTGATGGGGACACTCTGATGTAAGGAGGCTGGTGATGGTGACACTCTGATGTAAGTGGCTGGTGATGGGGACACTCTGATGTAAGTGGCTGCTGATGGGGACACTCTGATGTAAGGAGGCTGCTGATGGGGACACTCTGATGTAAGGAGGCTGCTGATGGGGACACTCTGATGTAAGGAGGCTGCTGATGGGGACACTCTGATGTAAGGAGGCTGCTGATGGGGACACTCTGATGTAAGGAGGCTGCTGATGGGGACACTCTGATGTAAGGAGGCTGCTGATGGGGACACTCTGATGTAAGGAGGCTGGTGATGGGGACACTCTGCTGTAAGGAGGCTGGTGATGGGGACACTCTGATGTAAGGAGGCTGCTGATGGGGACACTCTGATGTAAGGAGGCTGCTGATGGGGACACTCTGATGTAAGGAGGCTGGTGATGGGGACACTCTGATGTAAGGAGGCTGGTGATGGTGACACTCTGATGTAAGTGGCTGGTGATGGGGACACTCTGATGTAAGGGGCTGCTGATGGGACACTCTGATGTAAGGAGGCTGCTGATGGGGACACTCTGATGTAAGGAGGCTGCTGATGGGACGCTCTGATGTAAGGAGGCTGCTGATGGGACGCTCTGATGTAAGGAGGCTGCTGATGGGACGCTCTGATGTAAGGAGGCTGCTGATGGGACGCTCTGATGTAAGGAGGCTGCTGATGGGACGCTCTGATGTAAGGAGGCTGCTGATGGGACGCTCTGATGTAAGGAGGCTGCTGATGGGACGCTCTGATGTAAGGAGGCTGGTGATAAGGACACTCTGATGTAAGGAGGCTGGTGATAAGGACACTCTGATGTAAGGAGGCTGGTGATAAGGACACTCTGATGTAAGGAGGCTGCTGATGGGGACACTCTGATGTAAGTGGCTGGTGATGGTGACACTCTGATGTAAGTGGCTGCTGATGGGGACACTCTGATGTAAGGAGGCTGCTGATGGGGACACTCTGATGTAAGGAGGCTGCTGATGGGGACACTCTGCTGTAAGGGGCTGGTGATGGGGACACTCTGATGTAAGGAGGCTGGTGATGGGGACACTCTGATGTAAGGAGGCTGCTGATGGGGACACTCTGATGTAAGGAGGCTGCTGATGGGGACACTCTGATGTAAGGAGGCTGCTGATGGGGACACTCTGATGTAAGGAGGCTGCTGATGGGGACACTCTGATGTAAGGAGGCTGGTGATGGGGACACTCTGCTGTAAGGAGGCTGGTGATGGGGACACTCTGATGTAAGGAGGCTGCTGATGGGGACACTCTGATGTAAGGAGGCTGCTGATGGGGACACTCTGATGTAAGGAGGCTGCTGATGGGGACACTCTGATGTAAGGAGGCTGCTGATGGGGACACTCTGCTGTAAGGAGGCTGGTGATGGGGACACTCTGATGTAAGGGGCTGCTGATGGGGACACTCTGATGTAAGGGGCTGCTGATGGGGACACTCTGATGTAAGGAGGCTGGTGATGGGGACACTCTGATGTAAGGAGGCTGCTGATGGGACGCTCTGATGTAAGGGGGCTGCTGATGGGGACGCTCTGATGTAAGGAGGCTGGTGATGGGGACACTCTGATGTAAGGAGGCTGCTGATGGGGACACTCTGATGTAAGGGGCTGCTAATGGGACACTCTGATGTAAGGGGCTGCTGATGGGGACACTCTGCTGTAAGGAGGCTGGTGATGGGGACACTCTGATGTAAGGAGCTGCTGATGGGACGCTCTGATGTAAGGGGGCTGCTGATGGGGACGCTCTGATGTAAGGAGGCTGGTGATGGGGACACTCTGATGTAAGGAGGCTGCTGATGGGGACACTCTGATGTAAGGAGGCTGCTGATGGGGACACTCTGCTGTAAGGAGGCTGGTGATGGGGACACTCTGATGTAAGGGGCTGCTGATGGGACACTCTGATGTAAGGAGGCTGTTGATGGGGACACTCTGATGTAAGGAGGCTGCTGATGGGACGCTCTGATGTAAGGAGGCTGCTGATGGGGACACTCTGATGTAAGTAGGCTGGTGATGGGGACACTCTGATGTAAGGAGGCTGGTGATGGGGACATTCTGATGTAAGGAGGCTGCTGATGGGGACACTCTGATGTAAGGAGGCTGGTGATGGGGACATTCTGATGTAAGGAGGCTGCTGATGGGGACACTCTGATCTAAGGAGGCTGCTGATGGTACACTCTGATGTAAGGAGGCTGGTGATGGGGACATTCTGATGTAAGGGGCTGCTGATGGGGACACTCTGAAGTAAGGAGGCTGGTGATGGGGACATTCTGATGTAAGGGGCTGCTGATGGGGAAACTCTGATGTAAGGGGCTGCTGATGGGACAATCTGATGTAAGGAGGCTGCTGATGGGGACACTCTGATGTAAGGAGGCTGCTCATGGTACACTCTGATGTAAGGAGGCTGCTGATGGGGACATTCTGATGTAAGGGGCTGCTGATGGGGACAATCTGATGTAAGGAGGCTGCTGATGGGGACACTCTGATGTAAGGAGGCTGCTGATGGGGACACTCTGATGTAAGGAGGCTGCAGATGGGGACACTCTGATGTAAGGAGGCTGCTGATGGGGACACTCTGATGTAAGGAGGCTGCTGATGGGGACACTCTGATGTAAGGGGTTGCTGATGGGACACTCTGATGTAAGGAGGCTGCTGATGGGGACACTCTGATGTAAGGAGGCTGCTGATGGGGACACTCTGATGTAAGGAGGCTGCTGATGGGGACACTCTGATGTAAGGAGGCTGCTGATGGGGACACTCTGATGTAAGGAGGCTGCTGATGGGGACACTCTGATGTAAGGAGGCTGCTGATGGGGACACTCTGATGTAAGGAGGCTGCTGATGGGGACACTCTGATGTAAGGAGGCTGCTGATGGGGACACTCTGATGTAAGGAGGCTGCTGATGAGGACACTCTGATGTAAGGAGGCTGCTGATGGGGATACTCAAAATTTAAGTGGTCCAGTCTGGATGAAGTCCAGGGCCAGATTTTTGTCCCAGTCCAGCCCTGCTCTTAGGTAACAACAGCCAGGGTCGGACTTATCATTGGGCTTGACTGGGCTCAAGCCCATGGGCCCCGCCCAATAGGGGCCCCCGGGCCCAATCACGGCAACCCCCCCCCGTTCTCTCGGCAATCACGGCAAACCCCTCCCTCGGTAATCACCCGGTCACTGCATTCTCGGCACCCCCCCCACTTCGGCAGATGTCATTCTCGGCAGCCCCCAGACCCTCGCTCAACAACTTCGATGCTCCAGGGGGCCCCTTCACTGCAGCTGTCTAAGGGGCCCCAAGATTACTGAAGGCAGCCCCACCCCGCTCAACAACTTTGGTCGGTCAGCGGATCCCCCCTCCCGCTCAACAAGTATGATTGCACACTGCCCCCCCCCCCCCCCCCGCTCAATAACATCGATTGGTTGATCGGCGGATCCAGCCCCCCTACCCCCCGAACAACTATGATCGGTCGGCGATAACACCCCCCCCCCCCGGTTCTCTGCTCCAGGGGGCCCCTTCGATTATTAAGCCCAGGGACCCACACCACCATAAGTCCTGCCCTGACAACAGCGAATACATCTCAGTTTCCTCAGGGTGTTATTTGCTGAACCTAATGAAATGGCCACAGAATGCATTGATTGTGTTGTAAATGGTTGCATGCCTAATAAGTACTTACCTTCTGATCGAAACCTCCTGTCCGCTGTCCACCTCAAAACTTCTTCCTTTACCATGGTTCCCTCTGCTGACTCAGCTCATTACGAATCCCAATACTATCAGGTAAAAATATCATCTGGAACACCCCGATGAGCATTGAGACTACCCACTAAATGTATGTTTAGACAGGCATACATCATGTTGCTTTACCCCTATTGGGGCTTCTTGTAGCCCCGAAGGTGTGAGTATTCTCATACTGATCCTCAAAGTGTGTCATATACCCAACCTGATCAAGTGCCCATTCTAGCAAGGAATCTGTTGATGGTGTTAACCATTGCTGCATGCCTAATGAATACTTAGGGCCAGATTCTCGTACATCCGCGCAATTTTGTGCGGGCGTAACGTATCTGATTTACGTTACGCCTCCGCAACTTAGATGGGCAAGTGCTGTATTCTTGCTCCGTAAGTTGCGGCGGTGTAGCGTAAATCGGCCGGCGTAAGCCCGCCAAATTCAAATTTGGATCAGGGGTGCGTGTTTTATGTAAATCTACTGTGACCCGACGTGATTGACGTTTTTCATGAACGGCGCATGCGCCGTCCGTGGAATTTCCCAGTGTGCATTGCTCCAAAGTACGCCGCAAGGACGTCATTGGTTTCGACGTAAACGTAAATGACGTCCAGCCCCATTCACGGACGACTTACGCAAACGACGTAACTTTTTCAAATTTCGACACGGGAAAAACGGCCATACTTAACATTGGTACGCCGCACTTATGCCACCATATAGCAGGGGCAACATTACGCCAGGAAAAGCCTAACGTAAACGGCATATCTTTACTGCGTCGGCCGCACGTACGTTCGGGAATTCGCGTATCTAGCTAATTTACATATTTTGACGCATAAATCAGCTTACACTCCCCTAGCGGCCAGCGGAAAAAAGCAGTTACGATCCGACGGGGTAAGAGACTTACGCCTGTCGGATCTAATGGATATCTATATCTAAGAATCAGGCGCATAGATACGACAGCTTGGATTAGGACTTACGACGGCTTATACGGCGCTGTGCCGTCGTAAGTCCTTTCTGAATATGGGCCTTAATTTCTAATTAAAACACCTTGAAACGTATTCATTTACCTTGGGTGATACTGATGACTTCATCTCCATTTCTTGGGGCTAAAATCTCCCCCCTCTGGGCACTGAAGTGATGGCAGGGTGAGTGTGGATAATGAGAGTTGGGTTTAGCAATGGAGCATATGTACCGTATATACTCGAGTATAAGCCGACCCGAATATAAGCCGAGGCACCTAATGTTACCACAAAAAAAGCTTATTGACTCGAGTATAAGCTTAGGGTGAGAAATGCAGCAGCTACTTTAAGTGGTAAGAGGGTCAACAATGCCCATTTGCAGCCTCACTGTGCCCATTTGCAGCTTCACTGTGCCTATTTGCAGACTCGGTGTGCCCATGTGCATCCTCACTGTGCCCATGTGCATCCTCACTGTGCCCATTTATGCCCTTACTGTGCCCATTTGCATCCTTACTGTGCCCATTTATGCCCTTACTGTGCCCATTTGCATCCTTACTGTGCCCATTTGCAACCCTCAGGCCTCGTACACACGACCGAACATGTCTGCTGAAACTGGTCCGCGGACCAGTTTCCGCGGACATGTTCGGTCGTGTGTAGGCCCGACCGGACAATTTTCGGGCCTAGCGGACAGGTTTCCAGCGGACAAAAGTTTCTTAGCATGCTAAGAAACATGTCCGCTGGAAGCCTGTCCGTCGGACATGTCCGATGGTCAGTACGACTCATCGGACATGTCCGCTGGCCCGAGAACCCGCGCATGGCGTTGAAGTGATTCAACGCATGCGTGGAAGCATTGAACTTCCGGATTCGTGCACGTCGCCGCGTCGTCACCGCGTATTCTGTCCGCAGGGATTTTGGTCTGATGGTGTGTACACACATCAGACCAAATGATCCCAGCAGACATGTCCGATGAAAACGCTCCGCAAACCGTTTTCATCGGACATGTCTGGTCGTCTGTACGAGGCCTCACCGTGCCTATTTGCAACCCTTACTGTACCCATTTGCATACTCACTGTGCCCATTTGCAGCCCTTAGTGTGCCCATTTACAGCCTCACGTACCTTGTTCCATGTTCTCCCATGTACTACCGACTTGTACCAACTTCTCCCACCTTCTCCCGCTGTGTTTACTGTAGACGGCAGCCGTTGCCAGGTGTATTGCGCATGTGCGAGCATGTCCTTCGTTCAATGCACGATGAACCCCTATCACACACATCAAGAAAGACGTTCTCGTGGACGTTTACGTGCTCGCGCATGCGCAGTACACCCAGCAATGGCTGCCGACTAGTTAACACATCGCTGACTCGAGTATAAGCGGAGAGGGGGATTTTTCAGCACAAAGAATGTGCTTTAAAACTCGGCTTATACGGTAGTTACTTTGTATTGAAGAAGACTTACTCAATAGCAGGACCAGGATCTGAACCCAGGGCCGCCATCAGGGGGGTACAGGCAGTACACCTGTAAGGGTCCCCAGGGGCCCGGATGGCAACCCCCTTTAAAAAAAGGTCCGGAGGTCCCCAGGCCCACAGGGCCCCAGATGGCAACCCCCCCTTTTTTTTAGGGGTCCGGAGATCCCCAGGGCCCCGGATGACAACCCCCCTTTTTTTTATAATTTTTTTTTTATATTATTTATTTATTTATTTATTTTTTTTGCTATTTTTTTTATATACCGTATTTATCGGCGTATACCACGCACTTTTTTGCCCTGAAAATCAGGGCAAAATCGTGGGTGCGCGGTATACGCCGATACCCGCTTTCCCGCGCCGAGTTTGAATACTGCGCCGACATATAACGAGCGCAGTACACTCGTGTATTGTCGGGCAGTCTCGGCTCCTCCCGCGCTGACGTCCTGGACGTACAGGACGTCAGCGCGAGTGTAGCCGAGCATTGCAGACAATACACGAGTGTACTGCGCTCTGTATATTTCAGCGCAGTATTCAAACTCGGCGCGGGAAACGAGCGCGGAGGACGCCGCAGAAGGACGCCGGACACAAGACACCAAAAATGTAAGTACAAAAAAACTTTTTTCCACAGGATTCGGGGCAACTTTAGGGGTGCGCGGTATACGCGGGAGCGCGCTATACCGCGATAAATACGGTATATATATATATATATTTTTTTTTTTTTTATTAAAGGGCTCAGAGGTCCCCAGGGCCCCATGTGGCAAACCCTCCCCCTTTTTTTTTTTTAATAAATGTTTATTTTTCCCCAGGACCCTGGATGGAAACTCCCCCTTTTTTTTTTTTTTTTTATAAATGTTTATTTTTTTTTATATATATTTTTTTATTTATTTTTTATTAAAGGGCTCAGAGGTTTCTTTGTTTTATTATTAAAGGGCCCAGAGGTCCCGGATGGCAACCCCCCTTTTTTTGTAATTTATTTTCATAAAAAATAATAATAATTTGTATATATATATATATGGCCCAGAGGTCCCCAGGGCCCCAGATGGCAATATATATTATATCATTTTTATTTATTTTTTTTATTTTTATTAAAGGGCCCCAAGGCCCCGGATGGCTACCCCCCCTATTTTTATATCTATTTTTCTTTATTTCTTCTTTTTTTTTGTAAAGGCCCCCCCCCCCGCTTCTCAATTCACGACGGCAGCCCCCCCCCCCCCCCCCGCTTCTCAATTTCTCTGCTCCAGGGGCCAATGCCTGAAGCTGTGTAAGGGGCCCCATAATTCCTGATGAATTATCCCTGTCTGAACCCACAACCTCTGCTGTGCCTGGCAGTGACTCTTCTTGCTGAGGCACCTGAGATGCTAGATCCCAGTCTGATCCCGGGGACTTTCTTGCCCTGTCTCTTGTTTCTGGTGAACTCTTTGCTCCTCCTGAACTTCCTGATTTAAGCCGTGTCTCTGCACTTCCTGTTTGCCAGATTATTTTGCTTTGCCTTTGCATGCCTGCAGCCGTCCTTATCGCCACTACCACTCATTATCGACCTTTGGCTTGTTCCCCCGCTACCCTTCTGCTTGATCCCAACCTGCAACCATTAGTTACCGATCTTTGTGTCAGGGAAGAATTCAGAGAAGGCCTGGCAAATATGCCAATTCCAAGCATGGCAGCACTAATTTGTGCAAAAATGTGCTCATCCATGCACAACGGCGTGTGGCACGCATTGGCAAATCTGCGTGCGCAATGGCTCTTGCAAAGCGCAATCGTTTCTGGTGCCCATTGGCCTTTATAAGTAGTGTTGCTCACGAATATTCGTATTGCGAATATTCAGCTCGAATATGGCATATTCGAGTATTCGCGATATATTTCGAATTTCGCGGTGAATATTCGCAATACCGAATATTCGCATTTTTTCAATTTGATTTTTAAAACAGATCACATCCTATCGACGTCTAAAAGCATTGCTGGTATGATTAGAGACCCTGGGCCGAGTAGCTAAGCTGAGGCGATCCTTTTATGTTGCCGAATTGAAAAAAAAAAAATTGCGAATTTTCGCTAATGCGAATGCGAAAATGATTGCGAATTTTCGATAACTGTGGTAGGAGAACTCTGATTGTCTCTGATGCAAAAGGGGGGGGGGCTTTGTGTATGTTTCTGTTATGAATATTTGTATGTTTGATATTATTATTTTTTGTAAGAAGGAAAAAATTGCGCATACCTTAAAAAAAGGGGAGAATACAGCAGCAACTCAAAAATTTTATACAACATAAATTAATACAAGACAGAAAATGGAGTCGCTCTACAAGAATAAAAAATATGTCTAGTGACAAGACATGTGGGCAAATTATAAAATAAGCAAGCGCAAATAACTTGTGAAATACACAGTGAAACAAATATATAAAGAAATATAGTCCCAATAATAGAAAAATAATCTTTCATAAAAATGTCTTTGATATGTGAAGTGAAAAAAAGTCCAAAGCATGCAGCATGAACGTGTTCAATCTTCAAGGTGTTTGATTGACAAACGGCTGTGACAGATGGATAGAGTAAAGAATCACCACCAATGCAAAACACTTTTTATTTTCTATTGTAAAATATCACGAATATTCTGAGCCAATCAGAGTGCTCCTTCCGCATTTGCCGAATATTCGCAATTATTTTGTATTGTAAAATATCAAGAATATTCTGAGCCAATCAGAGTGCTCCTTCCGCATTTGTCGAAATTTCGCAATTATTTTGTATTGTAAAATATCACGAATATTCTGAGCCAATCAGAGTGCTCCTTCCGAAATTTCGCCATCAATATCGCATTCGCATTTTGCGAAATTTCGATACAATATCACGAATATTCTGAGCCAATCAGAGTGCAAAATATCACGAATATTCTGAGCCAATCAGAGTGCTCCTTCTGCTGTTGTCGAAATTTCGCAATTATTTTCGCATTCGCAATAGCGAAATTTCGCAAAAATTTCATTTCGATAAAATATCACGAATATTCGAATTTAGCGAATATTTCTCGAATATTCGGCTATATATTCGTGATATATCGCGAAATCGAATATGGCGTATTCTGCTCAACACTATTTATAAGGACTGCAGTTCTGTCCATCAGTTGCTGAATTATCGGCAGCCTTTGTATCCTGTGCTCCTGTATTTGCTACTCTGCTTGGATTACCCATTAGTGACCTGACTTGCCCCCCGACCTGTTCTGGCTTTTCTCCTGGTTCTGACCTTGACTTGCTTCCACGGACTTGCTACTACCTGCTGTCCTGTGTTTGACCCTGGCTTGCCCCTGACCTGTTCTGTCTTTTCTCCTGGTTCTGACCGTGGCTTGCCCCTGACCTGCTCTGGCTTTTCTCCTTGTTCTGACCTTGGCTTGTTTCCATGGACTTGCTACTGCCTGCTGTCCTGTGTTTGACCCTGGCTTGCCCCTGACCTGTTCTGGCTTTTCTCCTGGTTCTGACCTTGGCTTGCCCCTGATCTGTTCTGGCTTTTCTCCTTGTTCTGACCTTGGCTTGTTTCCATGGACTTGCTACTGCCTGCTGTCCTGTGTTTGACCCTGGCTTGCCCCTGACCTGTTCTGGCTTTTCTCCTTGTTCTGACCTTGGCTTGTTTCCATGGACTTGCTACTGCCTGCTGTCCTGTGTTTGACCCTGGCTTGCCCCTGACCTGTTCTGGCTTTTCTCCTGGTTCTGACCTTGGCTTGCTTCCATGGACTTGCTACTGCCTGCTCTTCTGTGTTTGACCCTGGCTTGCCCCTGACCTGTTTTGGCTTTTCTCCTGGTTCTGACCTTGGCTTGCTTCCACGGACTTGCTACTGCCTGCTGTCCTGTGTTTGACCCTGGCTTGCCACTGACCTGTTCTGGCTTTTCTCCTTGTTCTGACCTTGGCTTGTTTCCATGGACTTGCTACTGCCTGCTGTCCTGTGTTTGACCCTGGCTTGCCCCTGACCTGTTCTGGCTTTTCTCCTGGTTCTGACCTTGGCTTGCTTCCACGGACTTGCTACTGCCTGCTGTTCTGTGTTTGACCCTGGCTTGCCCCTGACCTGTTCTGGCTTTTCTCCTGGTTCTGACCTTGGCTTGCCTCTACGGACTTGCTACTGCCTGCTGTCCTGTGTTTGACCCTGGCTTGCCCCTGACCTGTTTTGGCTTTTCTCCTGGTTCTGACCTTGGCTTGCTTCCACGGACTTGCTACTGCCTGCTGTCCTGTGTTTGACCCTGGCTTGCCACTGACCTGTTCTGGCTTTTCTCCTTGTTCTGACCTTGGCTTGTTTCCATGGACTTGCTACTGCCTGCTGTCCTGTGTTTGACCCTGGCTTGCCCCTGACCTGTTCTGGCTTTTCTCCTGGTTCTGACCTTGGCTTGCTTCCACAGACTTGCTACTGCCTGCTGTCCTGTGTTTGACCCTGGTTTGCCCCTGACCTATTCTGGCTTTTCTCCTGGTTCTGACCTTGGCTTGCTTCCATGGCTTGCTACTGCCTGCTGTCCTGTGTTTGACCCTGGCTTGCCCCTGACCTGTATTGGCTTTTCTCCTGGTTCTGACCTTGGCTTGCTTCCTCTGACTTGCTACTGCCTGCTTTCCTGTGTTTGACTCTGACTTGCCCCTGACCTGTTCTGGCTTTTCTCCTGGTTCTGACTTTGGCTTGCTTCCACGGACTTGCTACTGCCTGCTGTCCTGTGTTTGACCCTGGCTTGCCCCTGACCTATTCTGGCTTTTCTCCTGGTTCTGACCTTGGCTTGCTTCCATGGCTTGCTACTGCCTGCTGTCCTGTGTTTGACCCTGGCTTGCCCCTGACCTGTATTGGCTTTTCTCCTGGTTCTGACCTTGGCTTGCTTCCTCGGACTTGCTACTGCCTGCTTTCCTGTGTTTGACTCTGACTTGCCCCTGACCTGTTCTGGCTTTTCTCCTGGTTCTGACTTTGGCTTGCTTCCATGGACTTGCTACTGCCTGCTGTCCTGTGTTTGACCCTGGCTTGCCCCTGACCTGTTCTGGCTTTTCTCCTGGTTCTGACCTTGGCTTGCCCCTGACCTGTTCTGGCTTTTCTCCTTGTTCTGACCTTGGCTTGCTTCCACGGACTTGCTACTGCCTGCTGTCCTGTGTTTGACCCTGGCTTGCCCCTGACCTGTTCTGTGTTTTCTCCTGGTTCTGACCTTGGCTTGCCCCTGACCTGTTCTGGCTTTTCTCCTGGTTCTGACCTTGGCTTGCTTCCACGGACTTGCTACTGCCTGCTGTCCTGTGTTTGACCCTGGCTTGCCCCTGACCTGTTCTGGCTTTTCTCCTGGTTCTGACCTTGGCTTGCTTCCACGGACTTGCTACTGCCCTCTGTCCTGTGTTTGACCCTGGCTTGCCCCTGACCTGTTCTGGCTATTTGCCTGGTTCTGACCTTGGCTTGCTTCCACAGACTTGCTACTTCCTGCTGTCCTGTGTTTGACCCTGGCTTGCCCCTGACCTGTTCTGGCTTTTCTCCTTGTTCTGACCTTGGCTTGTTTCCAGGGACTTGCTACTGCCTGCTGTCCTGTGTTTGACCCTGGCTTGCCCCTGACCTGTTCTGGCTTTTCTCCTGGTTCTGACCTTTGCTTGCCCCTTATCTGTTCTAGCCTTTCTCCTGGTTCTGACTTTGGCTTGCTTCCATGGACTTGCTACTGCCTGCTGTCCTGTGTTTGACCCTGGCTTGCCCCTGACCTGTTCTGGCTTTTCTCCTGGTTCTGACCTTGTCTTGCCCCTGACCTGTTCTGGCTTTTCTCCTTGTTCTGACCTTGGCTTGCTTCCACGGACTTGCTACTGACTGCTGTCCTGTGTTTGACCCTGGCTTGCCCCTGACCTGTTCTGTGTTTTCTCCTGGTTCTGACCTTGGCTTGCCCCTGACCTGTTCTGGCTTTTCTCCTGGTTCTGACCTTGACTTGCTTCCACGGACTTGCTACTACCTGCTGTTCTGTGTTTGACCCTGGCTTGCCCCTGACCTGTTCTGGCTTTTCTCCTGGTTCTGACTGTGGCTTGCTTCCACGGACTTGCTGCTGCCTGATGTCCTGTGTTTGCCCCTGGCTTGCCCCTGACCTGTTCTGGCTTTTCTCCTGGTTCTGACCTTGGCTTGCCCCTGACCTGTTCTGGCTTTTCTCCTTGTTCTGACCTTGGCTTGCTTCCACGGACTTGCTACTGCCTGCTGTCCTGTGTTTGACCCTGGCTTGCCCCTGACCTGTTCTGTGTTTTCTCCTGGTTCTGACCTTGGCTTGCCCCTGACCTGTTCTGGCTTTTCTCCTGGTTCTGACCTTGGCTTGCTTCCACAGACTTGCTACTTCCTTCTGTCCTGTGTTTGACCCTGGCTTGCCCCTGACCTGTACTGGCTTTTCTCCTGGTTCTGACCTTTGCTTGCCCCTGACCTGTACTGGCTTTTCTCCTGGTTCTGACTTTGGCTTGCTTCCACGGACTTGCTACTGCCTGCTGTCCTGTGTTTGACCCTGGCTTGCCCCTGACCTGTTCTGGCTTTTCTCCTGGTTCTGACCTTGGCTTGCTTCCACGCACTTGCTGCTGCCTGGTGTCCTGTGTTTGACCCTGGCTTGCCCCTGACCTCTTCTGGCTTTTCTCCTGGTTCTGACCTTGGCTTGCTTCCATGGACTTGCCATTCTGTCAACGTAAAAAGTCGTGCGGTGGTCCTTAAGCAGTTAAGGAGGAAATAGAGTTGTGCTACAAATAGCAAGGAGGCTGAGAGACATTGGTGCTCACTGTTATTCCCTAACAACCCCTGGATGGATAAAAGTGTCCAAAAAGCCGCAAGAAGACGTACTCTGCTGAGTGGACTTAATTCATGGAAAACTCTACAGTGGTCTATATGACCTAAATCTGATGTAAATATGTGACTGCAGATAGGATCAGTGCAGGTTATGCATTAACTAAACCGGCTTTAATCACAGATATCTCCAGGCAGAGAGACGTATTTACGTTTTTTGACAATTTCTAACAGAAGTTCCTCAAAAACAAGTTCAATCACGCAGGACGAAGATCTGTCGGCGTATGGACTCGTCAAATCATTATCTCAGGGAAAATCATCAGGATGAAAAATGGGCAGCTTGGCAGGATGCGGGCATCAGCTGCGAGTTTTTACTAATTAAATATCTTTTTAGGTTTCAAAAGATTAGACTTTCATCAGCTGCTTGTGCATTGTGTAGAGTTTAAATCTAACCTCCGGCCTTCCCTTCAGTCTCGCACAGGCTCCTCCCTTCAGCCTTGCACAGGCTCTTCCCTAGGCTCCTCTCCAGTATTGACACGGCTTACTCTGATTTCACTGCTTCTCATCGTAGCATTGTTTATAAACATTGTTCAGACAAGAGAGAGATGCAAAGTAACATTGTTTATAAACATTGATCAGACAGGAGATAGAGAGATACAAAGTAACATTGTTTATAAACATTGATCAGACGGGAGATAGAGAGATGCAAAGTAACATTGTTTATAAACATTGATCAGACGGGAGAGAGAGAGATACAAAGTAACATTGTTTATTAACATTGATCAGATGTTTGTACCCCTGGAAGTTGAGACAGGGTCTGCAGGGGTGATTCCAGACGTGTGCTATGTACAGAGTGCAGATTCCAGGCGTGCGCTATGTACAGGGTGCAGATTCCAGTCGTGTGCTATGTACAGGGTGCAGATTCCAGGCACGTGTGCTATGTACAGGGTGCAGATTCCAGGTGTGTGCTATGTACAGGGTGCAGAATCCAGCCGTGTGCTATGTACAGGGTGCAGATTCCAGGCGTGCGCTATGTACAGGGTGCAGATTCCAGGCACGTGTGCTATGAACAGGGTGCAGATTCCAGATGTGTGCCATGTACAGGGTGCAGATTCCAGTCGTGTGCTATGTACAGGGTGCAGAATCCAGTCGTGTGCTATGTACAGGGTGCAGAATCCAGTCGTGTGCTATGTACAGGGTGCAGAATCCAGACGTGTGCTATGTACAGGGTGCAGATTCCAGACGTGTGCTATGTACAGGGTGCAGATTCCAGGCGTGTGCTATGTACAGGGTGCAGATTCCAGATGTCTGCTATGTACAGGGTGCAGATTCCAGGAATGTGCTATGTACAGGGTGCAGATACACATGCTGATGTGCCGGTGATGGTTGCTAGGAACACAGTGGGTGCCGGTGATGGTTGCTAGGAACGCAGTGGGTTCCGGCACCTGCTGCTTTCTTGGGAACCATTGACAGTGGGAAGTTGTCATATATAGAAGTGGTAGGATACAGCTCCTACTCGTCCAAACAACTGAGCAGTCCAAACCATTGGCTCCTCCTCAGTGGACGTCCATGTAAGTCGGTGTGATCCGGGTGGAGCCCCCAGTTTAGGCGTGAGTTTGCTCACCTCAAATATTAACGATTACGGTGAGAACGTTCCCACCCTGCCTCGCAGCAATTTGGGTAAAAGCTTTTTAGGATGCCAGATAACAAATTACAGTTAATACCACCCGGCTTATGTGCTCCCTTGGAAGAGTCGGCTCACGTCAATTTTGGGCGTGTCGTAATTTTGATCATTAAAGGTTCCTGGGTCCATGTGTCGTGTATATTTCCTTTTTATTTATTGCAAGCGCTTTTACTTCACCTTACAGGGAGACATAGAATGGAGCTCCTATAACCGAAGTCCGATGCGGAGAGAGCCACAAACTTCCAACGTCCTCCTGAGACGTTCTTGAGGGCCCCTCTTTAGGGATGAGCTTCGAGTTCGAGTCGAACTCATGTTTGACTCGAACATTGCCTATTCGCCTGTTCGGCGAACAACGAACAATTTGGGGTGTTTGCGGCAAATTCGAAAAGCCGCGGAACACCCTGTTAAAGTCTATGGGAGAAATCTAAAGTGCTAATTTTAAAGGTTAATATGCAAGTTATTGTCCTAAAAAGTGTTTGGGGACCCGGGTCCTGTCCCAGGAAACATGTATCAATGCAAAAAAAAGTTTTAAAAACTTTTGTTTTTCGGGAGCAGTGAATTTAATAATGCTAAAAGTGAAACAATAAAAGTGAAATATTACTTTAAATTTCGTACCTGGGGGAGGGGGGGGGGGTGTAAAGTCAGCATGTGAAATAGCGCATGTGTCCCGTACATATAACTGTCTCTGCACAAAGTGTAATTTCTGAAAGAAAAAAAGACATTTAAAACTGACTCGCTGCTATAATGAATTGTCGGCTCTGGCAATTCAGAGGAAATTCATTCATGAAAAAAAAAATAAAAAAGCGTGGGGGTCCCCCCAAATTCAATTGCCGGCCCTTCAGGTCTGGAATGGATATTAAGGGGAACCCCGCCGTCAATTTAAAAAAAAAATGGCATGGAGTTCCCCCAAAAATCCACACCAGACCCCTTATCCGAGCACGTTAACCTGGCCGGCCACAGAAAAGAGGGGGGGACAGAGTGCGCCCCCCCCCTCTCCTGAACCGTACCAGGCCACATGCCCTCAACATGGGGAGGATGTCCCCATGTTGATGGGGACAAGGGCCTCATCCCCACAACCCTTACCAGGTTGTTGTGGGGGTCTGCGGGTGGGGGGCTTAACAAAGTGGACCCCCACATCCTGGCCCCCCCTATGTAAATTGGTAATAGGGGACATTGTACCCCTACCATTTCACGAAGGAAGTGTAAATAGTTGGAAAAAACACACACACACACACACAGTGGAAAAAAGTCCTTTATTAATAAAAAAAAATAAAAAAATCCAGCGGGGGTAATCCACCCCCGGTCCGGCTTCCTGCTCCAATGTTGTCTGTATCCAGCGACGGGTGATCTCCTCTCAGGTCCAGCGATGAGAAGATCTTCCGGCATACAGAGCTCCAGAGCACAGCATCGGGGGCCGCCTCTCTCCGCCGGACACAGCCCAGCAGAATGACGCGGCTGGAGCTGTGACATTTCTTATATAGGGGAGGCGGGGCTACCCGTCACATGACCCCGCCCCCTCTGACGCAAGGGGGAAGACTGGGCTTCCCCAGTGACGTATCAGAGCGTGCGTCAGAGGGGGCGGGGTCACGTGACAGGTGGCCCCACCTCTCCTATATAAGAAATGTCAAAGCTCCAGCCGCGTCATTCCGCTGGGCTGTGTCCGGTGGAGAGAGGAGGCGGGCGATGCTGCGATGTGGATCCCGGGAGATCTTCTCATCGCTGGACCGGAGAGGAGATCACCCGTCGCTGGATACAGACAACGTTGGAGCAGGGAGCCGGGATCGAGTGGATTACCACTGCTGGATTTTTTTTATTTATTTTTTATTAATAAAGGACTTTGTTCTACGGTGTCTGTGTGTTTTTTTAAAACTATTTACACTTCCTTCGTGAAATAGTAGGGATGCAATGTACCCCATTACCATTTCACATAGGGGGGGGGGCAGGATCTGGGGGTCCCCTTTGTTAAAGGGGTCTTCCAGATTCTGATAAGCCCCCCGCCCGCAGACCCCCACAACCACCGGGCAAGGGTTGTGGGGATGAGGCCCTTGTCCCCATCAACATGGGGACATCCTCCCCATGTTGAGGGCATGTGGCCTGGTGCGGTTCAGGAGAGGGGGGGGCCGCACTCTGTCCCCCCTTCTTTTCTGCGGCCGGCCAGGTTAACGCGCTCGGATAAGGGGTCTGGTGTGGATTTTTGGGGGAACTCCACGCCATTTTTTTTTAATTTGGGGTGGAGTTCCCCTTAAAATCCACACCAGACCTGAAGGGTCTGGAATGGATATTTGGGGGGAACCCCACGTCATTTTTTTTTTTTAAATTGACGGCGGGGTTCCCCTTAATATCCATTCCAGACCTGAAGGGCCTGGTAATTGAATTCGGGGGGACCCCCACGCTATTTTTTTTAATTTTTTTTATGAATGAATTCGCTCTGAATTGCCAGAGCCGACAATTCATTATAGCCGCAAGTCAGTTTTAAATGTCTTTTTTTCCTTTCAGAAATGACACTTTGTGCAGGGACAGTTCTATGCACGGGAAACATGCGCTATTTCACATGCTGACTTTACACCTCCCCCCCCCAGGTACGAAATTTAAAGTAATATTACACTTTTATTGTTTCACTTTTAGCATTATTAAATTCACTGCTCCCGAAAAAAACGGCCGTTTTTAAAACTTTTTTTTGCATTGATACATGTCTCCTGGGACAGGACCCAGGTCCCCAAACACTTTTTAGGACAATAACTTGCATATTAGCCTTTAAAATTAGCACTATAGATTTCTCCCATAGACTTTAACAGGGTGTTCCGCGGCTTTTCGAATTTGCCGCAAACACCCCTAATTGTTCGTTGTTCGCCGAACAGGCAATGTTCGAGTCGAACATGAGTTCGACTCGAACGCGAAGCTCATCCCTAATGGTCACCATCCCAGCCTGAGGTTGCAGAGTTCGAACTACTCCGGGTTTAGGGGTCAGTGGTAGGTAAAGCAGAGTGCAGGGGTCAGTAGAAGGTAATGTGGAGTGTAGGGGTCAGTAGAAGGTAAGGCAAAGTGTAGGGGTCAGTAGTAGGTAAGGCAGAGTGTAGGGGTCTGTAGTAGGTAAAGCAGAGTGTAGGGGTCAGTAGTAGGTAAGGCAGAGTTTAGAGATCAGTAGTAGGTAATGCAGAGTGTAGGGGTCAGTAGTAGGTAAGGCAGAGTTTAGGGGTCAGTAGTGGGTAAAACAGAATGTAGGGGTCAGTAGTAGGTAATGTCGAGTGTAGGGGGTCAGTAGTAGGTAATGTGGAGTGTAGGGGTCAGTAGTAGGTAATGTGGAGTGTAGGGGTCAGTAGTAGGTAAAGCAGAGTGTATGGGTCAGTAGTAGGTAATGTGGAGTGTAGGGGTCAGTAGTAGGTAATGTGGAGTGTAGGGGTCAGTAGTAGGTAATGTGGAGTGTAGGGGTCAGTAGTAGGTAATGTGGAGTGTAGGGGTCAGTAGTAGGTAATGTGGAGTGTAGGGGTCAGTAGTAGGTAATGTGGAGTGTAGGGGTCAGTAGTAGGTAATGTGGAGTGTAGGGGTCAGTAGTAGGTAATGTGGAGTGTAGGGGTCAGTAGTAGGTATTGTGCAGTGTAGAGGTCAGTAGTAGGTAATGCGGAGTGTAGGGGTCAGTAGTAGGTAAGGCAGAGTGTAGAGGTCAGTGGTAGGTAAAGTGGAGTGTAGGGGTCAGTAGTAGGTAATGTGGAGTGTAGGGGTCAGTAGTGGGTAAAACAGAATGTAGGGGTCAGTAGTAGGTAATGTCGAGTGTAGGGGGTCAGTAGTAGGTAATGTGGAGTGTAGGGGTCAGTAGTAGGTAATGTGGAGTGTAGGGGTCAGTAGTAGGTAAAGCAGAGTGTATGGGTCAGTAGTAGGTAATGTGGAGTGTAGGGGTCAGTAGTAGGTAATGTGGAGTGTAGAGGTCAGTAGTAGGTAATGCGGAGTGTAGGGGTCAGTAGTAGGTAAGGCAGAGTGTAGAGGTCAGTGGTAGGTAAAGTGGAGTGTAGGGGTCAGTAGTAGGTAATGTGGAGTGTAGGGGTCAGTAGAAGGTAAGGCAGAGTGTAGGGGTCAGTAGTAGGCAAGGCAGAGTGTAGGGGTCAGTAGTAGGTAATGCGGAGTGTAGGGGTCAGTAGTAGGTAAGGCAGAGTGTAGGGTTCAGTAGTAGGTAATGTGGAGTGTAAAGGTCAGTAGTGGGTAAAGCAGAGTGTAGGGGTCAGTAGTAGGTAATGCAGAGTATAGGGGTCAGTAGTGGGTAATGTCGAGTGTAGAGGTCAGTAGTAGGTAATGTGGAGTGTAGAGGTCAGTAGAAGGTAAAGCAGAGTGTAGGGGTCAGTAGTAGGTAATGTGGAGTGTAGGGGTCAGTAGAAGGTAAAGCAGAGTGTAGGGGTCAGTAGTAGGTAATGTGGAGTGTAGAGGTCAGTAGTAGGTAATGTCGAGTGTAGGGGTCAGTAGTAGGTAATGTCGAGTGTAGAGGTCAGTAGTAGGTAATGTGGAGTGTAGGGGTCAGTAGTAGGTAATGTGGAGTGTAGGGGTCAGTAGAAGGTAAGGCAAAGTGTAGGGGTCAGTAGTAGGTAAGGCAGAGTGTAGGGGTCAGTAGTGGGTAAGGGAGAGTGTAGGAGTCAGTAGTATTTAAGGCAGAGTGTAGGGGTCAGTAGTAGGTAAGGCAAAGTGTAGAGGTCAGTTATAGGTAAGGGAGAGTGTAGGGGTCAGTAGTAGGTAAGGCAAAGTGTAGAGGTCAGTTATAGGTAAGGCAGAGTGTAGGGGTCAGTAGTAGGTAAGGCAGAGTTTAGGGGTCTGTAGAAGGTAAAGCAGAGTGTATGGGTCAGTAGTAGGTAATGTGGAGTGTAGGGGTCAGTAGTAGGTAATGTGGAGTGTAGAGGTCAGTAGTAGGTAATGTGCAGTGTAGTGGTCAGTAGTAGGTAAAGTGGAGTGTAGGGGTCAGTAGTAGGTAAAGCAGAGTGTATGGGTCAGTAGTAGGTAATGTGGAGCGTAGGGGTCAGTAGTAGGTAATGCGGAGTGTAGGGGTCAGTAGTAGGAAAAGCAGAGTGTATGGGTCAGTAGTAAGTAATGTGGAGTGTAGGGGTCAGTAGTAGGTAATGCGGAGTGTATGGGTCAGTAGTAGGTAATGTGGAGTGTAGTGGTCAGTAGTAGGTAATGTGGAGTGTAGGGGTCAGTAGTAGATAATGTGGAGTGTAGGGGTCAGTAGAAGGTAAGGCAAAGTGTAGGGGTCAGTAGTGGGTAAGGGAGAGTGTAGGAGTCAGTAGTATTTAAGGCAGAGTGTAGGGGTCAGTAGTAGGTAAGGCAAAGTGTAGAGGTCAGTTATTGGTAAGGCAGAGTGTAGGGGTCAGTAGTAGGTAAGGCAGAGTTTAGGGGTCTGTAGAAGGTAAAGCAGAGTGTATGGGTCAGTAGTAGGTAATGTGGAGTGTAGGGGTCAGTAGTAGGTAATGTGGAGTGTAGAGGTCAGTAGTAGGTAATGTGCAGTGTAGTGGTCAGTAGTAGGTAAAGTGGAGTGTAGGGGTCAGTAGTAGGTAAAGCAGAGTGTATGGGTCAGTAGTAGGTAATGTGCAGTGTAGTGGTCAGTAGTAGGTAAAGTGGAGTGTAGGGGTCAGTAGTAGGTAAGGCAGAGTGTAGGGGTCAGTAGTGGGTAAGGGAGAGTGTAGGAGTCAGTAGTATTTAAGGCAGAGTGTAGGGGTCAGTAGTAGGTAAGGCAAAGTGTAGAGGTCAGTTATAGGTAAGGGAGAGTGTAGGGGTCAGTAGTAGGTAAGGCAAAGTGTAGAGGTCAGTTATAGGTAAGGCAGAGTGTAGGGGTCAGTAGTAGGTAAGGCAGAGTTTAGGGGTCTGTAGAAGGTAAAGCAGAGTGTATGGGTCAGTAGTAGGTAATGTGGAGTGTAGGGGTCAGTAGTAGGTAATGTGGAGTGTAGAGGTCAGTAGTAGGTAATGTGCAGTGTAGTGGTCAGTAGTAGGTAAAGTGGAGTGTAGGGGTCAGTAGTAGGTAAAGCAGAGTGTATGGGTCAGTAGTAGGTAATGTGGAGCGTAGGGGTCAGTAGTAGGTAATGCGGAGTGTAGGGGTCAGTAGTAGGTAAAGCAGAGTGTATGGGTCAGTAGTAAGTAATGTGGAGTGTAGGGGTCAGTAGTAGGTAATGCGGAGTGTATGGGTCAGTAGTAGGTAATGTGGAGTGTAGTGGTCAGTAGTAGGTAATGTGGAGTGTAGGGGTCAGTAGTAGGTAATGTGGAGTGTAGGGGTCAGTAGAAGGTAAGGCAAAGTGTAGGGGTCAGTAGTAGGTAAGGCAGAGTGTAGGGGTCAGTAGTGGGTAAGGGAGAGTGTAGGAGTCAGTAGTATTTAAGGCAGAGTGTAGGGGTCAGTAGTAGGTAAGGCAAAGTGTAGAGGTCAGTTATAGGTAAGGGAGAGTGTAGGGGTCAGTAGTAGGTAAGGCAGAGTTTAGGGGTCTGTAGAAGGTAAAGCAGAGTGTATGGGTCAGTAGTAGGTAATGTGGAGTGTAGAGGTCAGTAGTAGGTAATGTGCAGTGTAGTGGTCAGTAGTAGGTAAAGTGGAGTGTAGGGGTCAGTAGTAGGTAAAGCAGAGTGTATGGGTCAGTAGTAGGTAATGTGCAGTGTAGTGGTCAGTAGTAGGTAAAGTGGAGTGTAGGGGTCAGTAGTAGGTAAGGCAGAGTGTAGGGGTCAGTAGTGGGTAAGGGAGAGTGTAGGAGTCAGTAGTATTTAAGGCAGAGTGTAGGGGTCAGTAGTAGGTAAGGCAAAGTGTAGAGGTCAGTTATAGGTAAGGCAGAGTGTAGGGGTCAGTAGTAGGTAAGGCAGAGTTTAGGGGTCTGTAGAAGGTAAAGCAGAGTGTATGGGTCAGTAGTAGGTAATGTGGAGTGTAGGGGTCAGTAGTAGGTAATGTGGAGTGTAGAGGTCAGTAGTAGGTAATGTGCAGTGTAGTGGTCAGTAGTAGGTAAAGTGGAGTGTAGGGGTCAGTAGTAGGTAAAGCAGAGTGTATGGGTCAGTAGTAGGTAATGTGGAGCGTAGGGGTCAGTAGTAGGTAATGCGGAGTGTAGGGGTCAGTAGTAGGTAAAGCAGAGTGTATGGGTCAGTAGTAAGTAATGTGGAGTGTAGGGGTCAGTAGTAGGTAATGCGGAGTGTAGGGGTCAGTAGTAAGTAATGTGGAGTGTAGGGGTCAGTAGTAGGTAATATGGAGTGTATGGGTCAGTAGTAGGTAATGTGGAGCGTAGGGGTCAGTAGTAGGTAATGCGGAGTGTAGGGGTCAGTAGTAGGTAAAGCAGAGTGTATGGGTCAGTAGTAAGTAATGTGGAGTGTAGGGGTCAGTAGTAGGTAATGCGGAGTGTATGGGTCAGTAGTAGGTAATGTGGAGTGTAGTGGTCAGTAGTAGGTAATGTGGAGTGTAGGGGTCAGTAGTAGGTAATGTGGAGTGTAGGGGTCAGTAGAAGGTAAGGCAAAGTGTAGGGGTCAGTAGTAGGTAAGGCAGAGTGTAGGGGTCAGTAGTGGGTAAGGGAGAGTGTAGGAGTCAGTAGTATTTAAGGCAGAGTGTAGGGGTCAGTAGTAGGTAAGGCAAAGTGTAGAGGTCAGTTATAGGTAAGGGAGAGTGTAGGGGTCAGTAGTAGGTAAGGCAAAGTGTAGAGGTCAGTTATAGGTAAGGCAGAGTGTAGGGGTCAGTAGTAGGTAAGGCAGAGTTTAAGGGTCTGTAGAAGGTAAAGCAGAGTGTATGGGTCAGTAGTAGGTAATGTGGAGTGTAGGGGTCAGTAGTAGGTAATGTGGAGTGTAGAGGTCAGTAGTAGGTAATGTGCAGTGTAGTGGTCAGTAGTAGGTAAAGTGGAGTGTAGGGGTCAGTAGTAGGTAAAGCAGAGTGTATGGGTCAGTAGTAGGTAATGTGGAGCGTAGGGGTCAGTAGTAGGTAATGCGGAGTGTAGGGGTCAGTAGTAGGTAAAGCAGAGTGTATGGGTCAGTAGTAAGTAATGTGGAGTGTAGGGGTCAGTAGTAGGTAATATGGAGTGTAGGGGTCAGTAGTAGGTAATGTGGAGTGTAGGGGTCAGTAGTAGGTAATGCAGAGTGTATGGGTCAGTAGTAGGTAAGGCAGAATGTAGGGGTCAGTAGTAGGTAATGTGGAGTGTATGGGTCAGTAGTAGGTAATGTGGAGTGTAGGGGTCAGTAGTAGGTAAAGCAGAGTGTATGGGTCAGTAGTAGGTAATGTGGAGTGTAGAGGTCAGTAATAGGTAATGTGGAGTGTAGGGGTCAGTAGTAGGTAATGTGGAGTGTAGGGGTCAGACGTAGGTAATGCGGAGTGTAGGGGTCAGTAGTAGGTAAAGCGGAGTGTAGGGGTCAGACGTAGGTAATGCGGAGTGTAGGGGTCAGAAGTAGGTAATGTGGAGTGTAGAGGTCAGTAATAGGTAATGTGGAGTGTAGGGGTCAGTAGTAGGTAATGTGGAGTGTAGGGGTCAGTAGTAGGTAATGCGGAGTGTAGGGGTCAGTAGTAGGTAATGCGGAGTGTAGGGGTCAGTAGTAGGTAATGCGGAGTGTAGGGGTCAGTAGTAGGTAATGTGGAGTGTAGGGGTTAGTAGTAGGTAATGCGGAGTGTAGGGTTCAGTAGTAGGTAATGTTTAGTGTAGGGGTCAGTAGTAGGTAATGCGGAGTGTAGGGGTCAGTAGTAGGTAATGCGGAGTGTAGGGGTCAGTAGTAGGTAATGCGGAGTGTAGGGTTCAGTAGTAGGTAATGTTTAGTGTAGGGGTTAGTAGTAGGTAATGCGGAGTGTAGGGGTCAGTAGTAGGTAATGTTTAGTGTAGGGGTCAGTAGTAGGTAATGCGGAGTGTAGGGGTCAGTAGTAGGTAATGTGGAGTGTAGGGGTCAGTAGTAGGTAATGTGGAGTGTAGGGGTCAGTAGTAGGTAATGTGGAGTGTAGGGGTCAGTAGTAGGTAATGCGGAGTGTAGGGGTCAGTAGTAGGTAATGTTTAGTGTAGGGGTCAGTAGTAGGTAATGCGGAGTGTAGGGGTCAGTAGTAGGTAATGCGGAGTGTAGGGGTCAGTAGTAGGTAATGTGGAGTGTAGGGGTCAGTAGTAGGTAATGTTTAGTGTAGGGGTCAGTAGTAGGTAATGTTTAGTGTAGGGGTCAGTAGTAGGTAATGTGGTGTAGGGGTCAGTAGTAGGTAATGTCGAGTGTAGGGGTCAGTAGTAGGTAATGTTTAGTGTAGGGGTCAGTAGTAGGTAATGTTTAGTGTAGGGGTCAGTAGTAGGTAGCCTCTCTGCACCCACTTCCTGCCTACATGCACTCCTGTGACGGCTATATGGTGTTTCCCGGGGTGGATTTCCTAATGGTGACAGCAGTGGACCATGCCTGTGTAATGGGTGACTACACTGGAGCACCATTGGGAGACAGGGACAGAGCGTTGTCACCCCGTAACAGGAAGTGCCCTGAACAAGGACCTCATGACAGGTGATTATTTTAATGAAAGCTGTAAAATGACTCTTGAAGTGACATGGACTTATTTATTTTATTGATTCTGCGCACACTGTGCCGTTACTATGAGTTTCCACACTGCACTGTGCTCCGTTGCTATGGGTTACTGCACCATGTTCTAGCCACACTCTGTGGCGGTAAACTAAAACCGGAAGTGTCTCTCCGTCACTCACAGCTGATTACAGCCCGGAGTGACATTCCACACCGCTCTTCATAAAGCGCGCTCCAGGCAGGTGGGCGTGGCTGCGGGAGAGGCGGAAAAACAATCGTCCCAGTCAACGAGATCGCGGGCGCCAAATCCGCTGTGCACGCGCGACTGCTAAAGGGAATGGCGCGCTGTGCGGCCTGCGGTTGCTATGGAGACGGCGGTGTGCGTGTGTGTGAGGCGGAAAACAGCCCCATAACCCGCGCTCTGGTCACGTGGGATAGGGATGAGGGTGAAAGGTGATGACTACGAGTGACGTAAAGAGCCGCCGAGCGGACCCCATGGCGTCATAATGTAGTGTAATGAAAGTTGGATGACAAAATCACTGTTGTTATTAATATTATGATAAGATAATAAAAAAAAGCTGCTAAAAATGAAACGAGGAGTGTTCTCAGGTGTATTGCTAGTTCACTGCCAGTGGCCCAGATTCAAGTAGAATTGCGCGATATTTGCGGGGGAGCAGGGCAACGATTTTGCCCTGCGCCCCCCGCAAATATTTTGCGCTGCCCTCGATTCACGGAGCATTAGCTCCGTGAATTGCGGGGGCGCGCCGGCAAATTTGCCCGGCGTAAGCGCGCGCAAGTTAAATGATCCCGCCAGGGGGCGGGAATCATTTAAATTAGGCGCGCTCCCGCGCCGAGCGTACAGCGCATGCTCCGTCGGGAAACTTTCCCGACGTGCATTGCGGCAAATGACGTCGCAAGGACGTCATTTGCTTCTAAGTGAACGTGAATGGCGTCCAGCGCCATTCACGTTTCACTTACGCAAACGCCGTGAAATTCAAATTTCACGGCGCGGGAAGGCCGGCTATACTTTAGCATTGGCTGCCCCTACTATTAGAAGGGGCAGCCTTGCGCTTAAAGTAGCCGTACGGAAACTCCGTACCTGGCTTGCGCGGGGCCCGCGCAAGTTTGTGAATCAGTTGGTAGTATGCAATTTGCATACTACACGCTGATACACAATGGGAGCGCCCCCTAGCGGCCCCCGCAAGAATGCAGCCTAAAATCGGCGAGGCATAAGAGCCTTATGCCGCGCAGATTTCAGCCTGCAGTCGGCGTTACGATGTTCCTGAATCAGGAGCACTCGTTACACCGGAGCAAGTAAGCACTTGCGCTGCGTAACCTATGGTTGCGCGGGCGCAAGTGCTTCTTGAATCTGGGCCAGTGTCATTTACACAGTAATCAGTGCATTTTTATAGCACTGATCTCTGTATAAATGACAATGGTCCCAAAATGGCGTCTAAAGTGTCCGCCATAATGTCGCAGTCACGATAAAAAACGCTAGTAAAAAAAATAATAATAAAAATGCCATAAAACTATCCCCTATTTGGTAGACGCTATAACTTTTGCGCAAACCAATCAATAAACGCTTATTGCGATATTTTTTTACCAAAAATATGTAGAAGAATACGTATCGGTCTAAACTGAGGAAACAATTGTTTTTTTTCATATTTTTGGTGGATATTTGTTAGTAAAAAAATATTGCTTTTTTTTCAAAATTGTCGCTCTATTTTTGTTTATAGCGCAAAAGATAAAAAACGCAGAGGTGATCAAATACCACCAAAAGAAAGCTCTATTTGTGGGGAAAAAAGGACGTCAATTTTGTTTGGGAACCATCTCGCACGGCCGCGCAATTGTCAGTTAAAGCGACGCAGTGCCGAATCGCACAAAAAGTGCTCTGGTCAGGAACAAAACAAAGTGGGATCTGGTCTCTGATTGGGCGAAGCACTGTCTAGATTTACTCACCGGGGTAATAATAGCAGATATTATTGGATAAGAACTTGGAATTGTAACAGCACATCGGTGCAGCACAGTGGTGCAGTGAGTAGCACTTTCGCCTAGCAGCAAAAGGTTCGCTGGTTCGAATCCCAACCACGACACCATCTGCCTGGAGTTTGCATGTTCTCCCTGTGTCTGCGTGGGTTTCCTCCGGGTACTCCGGTTTCCTCCCACACTCCAAAGACATGCTGGTAGGTAAATTGGATCTCATCCAAATTGGCCCAGTATATATGTATATATGTGTGTATGACTGTGTGTCCCTAGCGTGTCATGATCCTACGGGGTAAAAATGACCGCACCAACCAAGCAGATACTGGCTGGAAAAAGCGCCCAGAGGCGATTCAGTTCGCATGCGTTGCGCTATACAAGTCATTCATTCATTCATTCATTCATTCACATCGCCCCGACTCGCCAGGCCCGCGTTTCTGGTCTAACAACAGGATTAAATATACGCTGAATATTTCCACTGAGGAAAAAAAAGTCCCTTCCTAAGATTTGAAGTTGTATAATATGATATCATTTATTATAATTTATAATGTATTATATAATGGAATGTATACAGCAGGATCCAATGTCATGTTCCCACAATGGCAGCATTGCAGGGAATGGGAGTCGCCAAACAGATTCAGGAATCGCCACCTTTCTTCTTCTTGCAGCCTTCACATTTTTTTATTAATTTTTTTCATATTTAGATGTTGACTATTTTTTTCATGTTTTTTCCACAGGGGTTAACTTTCCACCACAGGTGATGGTGGCTGTTGTTGTTATCAAATTATATATTTTGCACTCTGTAAAAAATAAATAAAAATAAATATAAATATATATACCGTATTTGTCGGCGTATACCGCACACTGTTTTGCCCTGAAAATCAGGGCAAAATCGTGGGTGCGCGATATACGCCGATACCCGCTTCCCACGCTGAGTTTGAACCACTGCGCCGGCATATACCGAGCGCAGTACACTCGGGTATAGTCGGGCAGGCTCGGCTCCTCTCGCGGTCACGTCCTGTGCGTCCTGTACGTCCGTGGTTCAAACTCAGCGCGGGGATCGAGCGGGGAGGACACCACGATGGCCGCAGAAGGACGCCGGACCGGACAAGGCCGCCGATGGACGACGGGCAGGACGCGATAGACAACGGGCAAGACACGACGAGGGGCATCCAAACTGTAAGTATTTTTTTTTTCCAGGAATTTTTCTTCAAGTTCGGGGGTGCGCGCTATATGCCGGGGCGCGTTATAGCCTGATAAATACGGTATATATACACACACTATATTACCAAAAGTATTGGGACACCTGTCTTTACACGCACACAGGGGCGGACTGACAACTAATGGGGCCCCCAGGCAATAGATTATGGGGCCACACAGGCACACAGTATACATACACAGTATACACACACAGTATACATACACAGACACACAGTATACACACACAGTATACATACACGCAGTATACACACACAGACACACAGTATACATACACAGTATACACACACAGTATACATACACACAGTATACACACACAGACACACAGTATACACACACACAGTATACATACACAGTATACACACACAGTATACATACACAGTATACACACACAGTATACATACACAGACACACAGTATACACACACAGTATACATACACAGACACACAGTATACACACACAGTATACATACACGCAGTATACACACACAGACACACAGTATACATACA
This sequence comes from Rana temporaria, assembly GCF_905171775.1. Lineage (NCBI taxonomy): Eukaryota > Metazoa > Chordata > Amphibia > Anura > Ranidae > Rana > Rana temporaria. The sequence goes on from NC_053492.1 coordinate 19,568,210, forward strand.
CAGTATACACACACAGTATACATACACACAGTATACACACACAGACACACAGTATACACACACACAGTATACATACACAGTATACACACACAGTATACATACACAGTATACACACACAGTATACACACACAGTATACACACACAGTATACATACACAGTATACACACACAGTATACACACACAGTATACATACACAAAGTATACACACACAATATACATACACAGTATACACACACAGTATACACACACAGTATACATACACAAAGTATACACACACAATATACATACACAGTATACACACACAATATACATACACAGTATATACATACACAGTATACACACAAAGTATACATACATTGTATACACACACAGTATACATACACACAGAAGACACATACACACACTGAAAAGGTACTGGAGAGGCGGGGCAGCTATAATCTTGGGATTTTTTTTTAAGACACAGATTTTTACATACTGTCCCAGGTTTTACTGAGGCTGGCAACCCTGATGGCGCCCCTAGTGGCATGGGGCCCTTGGGCAATGCCCGAGTGCCTGAATGGTCAGTCCGCCCTTGCACGCACATGAAATTTAATGGCATCCCAGTCTTAGTCCGTAGGGTTCAATATTGAGTTGGCCCACCCTAAACACACACAGATCCATGTCCTGTCAGAGGTGAGGAGACCAAAGTGTACAGTCCAGAGGAACACATATCGGTATAAAATAAAATAAAAATAAAACCCACAGAGGGGATCAAATACCACCAAAAACAAGCTCTATTTGTGGGGAAAAAAAACATAAAGTTTTCATATGAGTACAGTGTTGCATGACCGCGCAATTGTCATTCAAAGTGCGACAGTGCTGAAAACTAAAAATTGGTCTGTGCAGGAAGGGGGTAAAAATGCCCGGTATTGAAGTGGTTAAACAGAGGAGGCTCTAGGCTTTGTGAGGCCTTAGGCAAAACTTAGACATGGGGCCCCACTCACGCCCATAATGGGAAAAATAATTCAAGCATGAAAAATGGCTGCAGAAAATGCACGGATCTAGCACACAGGTGATCAGTACCACTTCCAGGGCACCCTCCTCACCCATCAGACATATTCAGCCAATGCAATAAGGGGGGGGGGAGGGGAAGGTGATAAAGAGAGAGGGGTGATAGAGAGATCCGATCGTGCCGATATTAGTATTGATCACAGGCAAATTAGGTGGCCGTAGGGCCCCTGTGAATGCGAGGCCTTAGGCGACTAATTTGCCTAATTAGAGAGCCGCCTCTACGGTTAACCCCTTAACGCCCGCCACACGACTATATACGTCCGCAAAATGGCACGGACAGGCAGATGGGCGTATATATACGTCCCTGCCTTCTAGCGGGTGGGGGGTCCGATCGCCCCCCCCCCCCCTGCGTGCGGCGGGCGGATTCCCGCGGGGAGCGATCCGGGACGATGGCGCGGCTATTCGTTTATAGCCGCTCCGTCGCGATCGCTCCCCGGAGCTGAAGAACGGGGAGAGCCGTATGTAAACACGGCTTCCCCGTGCTTCACTGTGGCGGCGTATCGATCGAGTCATTCCTTTTATAGGGAGACACAATCGATGACGTCAGTCCTACAGCCACACCCCCCTACTGTTGTAAACACACACTAGGTGAACACTAACTCCTACAGCGCCCCCTGTGGTTAACTCCCAAACTGCAACTGTCATTTTTACAATAAAGAATGCAATTTAAAGCGGTCCTCCACCCTAAAGTGGAGTCCCGCTGATCGGAACCCTCCCCCCCTCCGGTGTCACATTTGACACCTTTCAGGGGGGAGGGGGGTGCAGACACCTGTCTAAAGACAGGTATTTGCACCCACTTCCGGCCACACGATACGGGCGAAAGACGGGCATTCCGTCACATCCCGTCTGTCGCCCGTTGTGTGCTGGGAACACTCGGCTCCCAGCACACAGCGTGTGAGCCAATCGGCGGGCGCAGCGCGACTCGCGCATGCGCCGTAGGGAACCGGGCAGTGAAGCCGCAGCGCTTCACTTCCTGGTTCCCTCAGCGTGGATGGCGGGGGGAGCAGCAGAGTGACGAGCGATCGCTCGTGCTCTGCTGCGATCGGCGCTGGACTCCAGGACAGGTAAGTGTCCTAATATTAAAAGTCAGCAGCTGCAGTATTTGTAGCTGCTGACTTTTAATATTTTGTTCCCATGGCACATCCGCTTTAAATGCATTTTTTGCTGTGAAAATGACAATGGTCCCAAAAATGTGTCAAAATTGTCCGAAGTGTCCGCCATAATGTCGCAGTCACGAAAAAAATCGCTGATCGCCGCCAATAGTAGTAAAAAAAAAAAAATTTAATAAAAATGCAATAAAACTATCCCCTATTTTGTAAACGCTATCAATTTTGCGCAAACCAATCGATAAACGCTTATTGCGATTTTTTTTTACCAAAAATAGGTAGAAGAATACGTATCGGCCTAAACTGAGGGAAAAAAAATTGTATATATATTTTTGGGGATATTTATTATAGCAAAAAGTAAAAAATATTGCATTTTTCTCAAAATTGTCGCTCTATTTTTGTTTATAGCGCAAAAAATAAAAACCGCAGAGGTGATCAAATACCACCAAAAGAAAGCTCTATTTGTGGGAAAAAAAGGACGCCAATTTTGTTTGGGAGCCACGTCGCACGACCGCGCAATTGTCTGTTAAAGCTACGCAGTGCCGAATCGCAAAACCTGGCCTGGGCATTTAGCTGCAAAATGGTCCGGGGCTTAAGTGGTTAAACTGGAACTATATTGATTTTTTTGACTCCATTATATATGCTCCCTTGTAGGTTCTCCAATCAGGGAGTTCCTGCTAGGGGTTTACATTTACTTCCCCATATTCTGCCCATCAAATCTCGTTTTCCACTTACTGAGAGGGATTGTTGCATATGCCATTGATTCTACATTGCTGATCCATTAAAGGTAACTTTTGTTTCTTCTCTACACTCATTGTATTGGTTCAGCTCTGCCCTGCTCATTCAATTGTTTTCTAAAACCTCTTAAAACTCGGTTGTTGTGGTGTTTTTCTTTTAACAGGCAAACAACCTTTATACAAAAAATGTATTTTGCCCTCTTCTGAAAGCCCTGAGAGGATCAGTACTAGGGAGGCGGGATGTTTCTGTGTATATACGAAACCCACATTTTATCTCAATCCTAAGAAACATGCTACATACTGGTAAGATTCACAATCTATGTACCCATACACTTTCATATTATGGGCCAGATTCACAGAAGAAATACGCTGGAGTATCTACTGATACGCCGGCGTACTTTCAAATTTGCTGCGTCGTATCTTTAGTTTGAATCCTCAAACCAAGATACGACGGCTTTTGGCTTCGATCCGACAGGCGTACGGCTTCGTACGCCTTCAGATCGTAGGTGTAATACTTCGGCGCCCGCTAGGTGGAGTTTGCGTCGTTTTCCGCGTCGGGTATGCAAATTATCTGTTTACTGTGATCCACGAAGGTACGCACGGTCGTCGCATTCTCTTACGTCGTCGCTAGTCGGCTTTTCCCGGCGTATAGTTACAGCTGCTATTTCTTGGCCTATCTTTAGACTGGCCATGTTAAAGTATGGCCGTCGTTCCCGCGGCGAATTTTCATTTTTAATTTTTTTTGCGTAAGTTGTCCGTGAATAGGAAATGACGTAACTCACGTCGATGTTCAAAAAATCACGTCGGTGCGACGTAATTTCGCGCAAAGCACAGCGGGAAATATCAAAACGGAGCATGCGCAGTCGGTTCGGCGCGGGAACGCGCTTAATTTAAATGATCCATGCCCCATTTGAATTAGGCGGGCTTGCGCCAGACGGATTTACACTACACCGCCGCAAGTTTACAGGCAAGTGCTTTGTGAATCAAGCACTTGCCCGTAAAACTTGCGGCGGTGTAACGTAAATGCAATACGTTACGCCGCCGGAATTCTACCTGAATCTGGCCCTATGTTTCTATGCCCCATGTTTGATAGTTTTCATATACTTTTTGATATATCTGCATAATTATTATTATTTATGCCGATCTGTATGTTTATATTTCCAAATGTCAATCAAATCTCCTGAGGAAGCTCTGCTGAGCGAAAACATGTTCAGAAAGTGGTATCATCTGTTTAGTATGTTCTAAAGGGAACAATTGACTTGTGATTTGAAATGTTGACTCGCAAGACGAGCAGAATTCAAGCTAAATAGGCCTGCAGTACCTCATTTGGCCTGAGGTACGGGGGCGCAGAAGCCGAGCAGAGCCGGAAATAGGCCTGCAGTACCTCATTTGGCCTGAGGTACGGGGGCGCAGGAGCTGAGAAAAGCCGAACATTGTCCTGCAGTACCTCATTTGGCCTGAGGTACGGGGGCGCAGGAAACAAGCTGAAGTGTCCTCGGGCCTTTTCGGCCGTTTTTGGCGCTCTCTGGCACCCCCCCCCCACCTCAGACCGCATTCGGTATTGCATCCCATTGAAGTCAATGCGGAATGAATTATTTTAGTTTCCATTGACTTCAATGGGAAAACTCACTTTGATATGCGAGTACTGGAACGGACTATGCTCGTAATCCGAGGTTCCACTGTAATTAATAAAATTGCAGGCAAAGAGAGCACAGGGGAGACTTGTCCTTACCGGTGAGAAAAACAGAGAGTTTGAGGATGACAGGGGGAGATGTGATCTCATCCCTCTCCTCTGTGTTTTTGACAGAGGATAGTGGCAGGAATCGCCGTTTAAGTCCTCAACCGACGCGGCAGCATCTGACGTCATTGCCGCGCCACAGACGTAAGAGAAGAGTGCCTGTGCGCATGCGCCAGAAAGACCCGAAGGCGCACGGATGACGTAGGGAACGTACAATCCATAGCAGCCATATTGAAAGGCGGCGGCTGGTGCTCAAATTTTTTGGGGGGGGCGCAAACGAAAAAAAACAAAAAAAAAAACAATTGCAGCCTCACTGTACCTATCAATTGTCACCACTGTGCCATGCCATCAAGTGCAGTCACTGTGCCATCAAAACGCAACCACTGTGCCATCAAAACGCAGCCACTGTGCCATGCCATCAAAACGCAGCCACCGTGCAATCAAAACGCAGCCACTGTGCCATGCCATCAAAACACAGCCACTGTGCCATACCATCAAACACAGCTACTGTGCCATCAATTGTCACCACTATGCCATCAAACACAGCCACTGTGCCCCCAATTGTCACCACTGTGCCCCCAATTGTTGCCACTGTGCCCCCAATTGTTGCCACTGTGCCCCCAATTGTCACCACTGTGCCCCCAATTGTTGCCACTGTGCCCCTAATTGTAGCCACTGTGCCCCCAATTGTTGCCACTGTGCCCCCACTTGTAGCCACTATGCCCCCACTTGTAGCCACTGTGCCCCCACTTGTAGCCACCGTGCCCAGTACCCCCCCTGGCACTTACCTTTATGACTTCTACGTCCCTCGATGTCCCTCGTCCCGCCCTCGATGACGCTTCAGCCAATCAGGTTACCTGATTGGCTGAGACGCCTGTCAGTCTTATCCTCGGACGTACGGCCGGTACGTCCCGAGGATGAGCTTCAGGAAGCCGACACACAGCCAGTCAGCTGCAGCTCGGCGCTCAACTTCCGGCCAGCTGAATAGTGGGCGGCAGCGGCGAAAATATACAGATTCATACAGTGTATGAATCTGTATATTTTACTGGCTGTGAGCGAGCCAGAGGGGGCGGCGCTCCTGCGTCCCTATGGACGCACCACCACTGTAATGAAAAGGTCTAATGCCCACAAAATTTATATAGTGGGAAACAGCCAGTTTAATTTCCAAATGACAACATGAGTATTCATTTCATTTTTTTTGTTACCCATAGTATAACAGACTAATTCGGAAATCCGAAAATTAGGAAAATTCGGAAAGTCTAAATTTCGGAAATCCGAAAATTTGGAAATTGAAAAATTCGGAAATACAAAAATTTGGAAATTCGAAATTTCGGAAATCCGAAAATTCGGAAATTAAAAAATTCGGGAATACGAAAATTTGGAAATTCGAAATTTCGGAAATCCGAAAATCCGAAAATTAAAAAATTCGGAAATACGAAAATTCGGAATTAACGAATTTCTCAAAATTCGTTAAAAAAACTAATTTGAAACTAAACAAATTGCACATGTCTACCAGAGTCTCACCACTCAGATCCCCCCTTTAAGGTCCTGTAGGTCATATTTCAGGAATAGGCAGCGTCAATACCCTCATATCATCTCACCTAAAGTAATATCTGGGTTTGCACAGACATTCGGTGCGCACCAGGGGCGGACTGACCATTTGGGCACTGCCCGAGGGCCCCATGCCACTAGGGGGCCCCATCAGGGTTGCCAGGCTCAGTAAAACCAGGGACAGTATGTCAAAATGTGTGTGTTTTTTTTTTACATCTGTCCCTGAAATGTCCCTTACCGACATCCTTTTTGTCTAAAAATCCCAAGATTATAGCTGCCCCACCTCTCCAGTACCTTTTCAGTGTGTGTATGTGTATTCTGTGGCCCAGATTCTCAAAAGAGATACGACGGCGCATCTCCAGATACGCCGTCGTATATCTGCCTAGCGCATCTATGCGACTGATTCTTAGAATCAGTTACGCATAGATATCCCTTAGATCCGACAGGCGTAAGTCTCTTACTCCGTCGGATCTTAACTGCAATTTTTTGCCCGCTAGGTGGCGCTTTCGTTGATTTCCCTGTCGAGTATGCAAATTAGCTAGATACGCGAATTCCCGAACGTACGCGCAGCCAACGCAGTAAAGTTACGACGTTTACGTTAGGCTTTTCCCGGCGTAAAGTTGCCCCTGGGTCTATGAGGCGCAGTCAATGTTAAGTATGGCCGTCGTTCCCGCGTCGAAAATTTAAAAAGTTACGTCGATTGCGTAGGTCGTCCGTGAATGGTGCTGGACGTAATTTACGTCTACGTCAGAACCAATGACGTCCTTGCGACGTCATTTAGAGCAATGCACGCTGGGATTTTTTAGGGATGGCGCATGCGCCGTTCGTTTGGTGCGGGGACACGCTTCATTTAAATTAGGGTTGTCCCGATACCGATACTAGTATCGGTATCGGGACCGATTCCGAGTATTTGCGGGAGTACTCGTACTCCCGCAAATACCCCCGATACCAATTTAGAATACTTCCCCCCCCCCCGCCGCCGCCGTCGCGTGACGCCGCATCCCGCCGCCATTCGCCGCATCCCCGCTGCCGCCGACTGTGTAATACGCCGGGAACATTACAGCTTTGAATAGCTGTAATGATTCGCACCGCGCATAGACACTCCCCCTCGCTCGGGTGAACTGTCCAATCCCGAGCGAGGGGGAGTGTCTATACGCAGCGCGGCGCCAATCATTACAGCTATTCAAAGTTGTAATGTTCCCGGTCGGCGGCGGCGGGGATGCAGGTAAGCGGGACATGGCTGCATGGGGGGAGACGCTGGATGGGGGGAGACGCTGGATGGGGGGAGACAATGGCTGGATGGGGGGTAACAATGGCTGCATGGGGGGTGACAAAGGCTGCATGGGGGGTGACAATGGCTGCATGGGGGGTGACAATGGCTGCATGGGGGGGAGACAATGGCTGCATGGGGGGTGACAATGGCTGGATGGGGGGAGACAATGGCTGCATGGGGGGTGACAATGGCTGGATGGGGGGGTGACAATGGCTGCATGGGGGGTAACAATGGCTGCATGGGGGGTGACAATGGCTGCATGGGGGGAGACTATGGCTGGATGGGGGGTGACAATGGCTGCATGGGGGGTGACAATGGCTGGATGGGGGGAGACAATGGCTGGATGGGGGGTGACAATGGCTGGATGGAGGGTGACAATGGCTGGATGGGGGGGAGACAATGGCTGGATGGGGGGTGACAATGGCTGGATGGGGGGTGACAATGGCTGGATGGGGGGAGACAATGGCTGGGGGAATACATTGCTGGATGGGGGGTGACAATGGCTGGATGGGGGGAGACAATGGCTGGATGGGGGGTGACAATGGCTGGATGGGGGGTGACAATGGCTGGATGGGGGGAGACAATGGCTGGATGGGGGGTGACAATGGCTGGATGGGGGGTGACAATGGCTGGATGGGGGGAGACAATGGCTGGGGGAATACATTGCTGGATGGGGGGTGACAATGGCTGGATGGGGGGAGACAATGGCTGGATGGGGGGTGACAATGGCTGGATGGGGGGTGACAATGGCTGGATGGGGGGAGACAATGGCTGGATGGGGGGTGACAATGGCTGGATGGGGGGTGACAATGGCTGGATGGGGGGAGACAATGGCTGGGGGAATACATTGCTGGATGGGGGGGTGACAATGGCTGGATGGGGGGATACATTGCTGCATGGGGGGAGACAATGGCTGGATGGGGGGATACATGGCTGCATGGGGGGATACATGGCTGCATGGGGGGAGACAATGGCTGCATGGGGGGTGACAATGGCTGCATGGGGGGTGACAATGGCTGGATGGGGGGAGACAATGGCTGGATGGGGGGAGACAATGCCTGGATGGGGGGAGACAATGGCTGGATGGGGGGAGACAATGGCTGGATGGGGGGATACATGGCTGCATCTGTGGGGGGACATCGCTGCATTCGGGGACACATTTTAAAAAAAGTATCGGTATTCGGTATCGGCGAGTACTTGAAAAAAAGTATCGGTACTCGTACTCAGTCCTAAAAAAGTGGTATCGGGACAACCCTAATTTAAATGATACACGCCCTCTACCCGCTGGATTTTAATTCCGCCGCCGCAACTTTACACGCAAGTGCTTTGTGAATAAAGCACTTGCCTGAAAAACTTGTGGCGGCGTAACGTAAATCAGATACGTTACGCCCGCCCAAATTTACGCCCATCTACGAGAATCTGGGCCTGTGTGTATGTATACTGTGCGGCCCCGTAATCTATTGCCTGGTGGCCCCATAATCTCCTATTGCCCGGGAGCCCCATAATCTCCTATTGCTCAGGGGCCCCATAATCTCCTATTGCCCAGGAGCCCCATAATCTCCTATTGCTCGAGGGCCCCATAATCTCCGATTGCCCTGGGGCCCCATGAGTTGTCAGTCCTCCCCGGTGCGCACACAGTTGTGCATCATGCAACCATGCGGCGTGCTATTAAGTAAATGCGTTGGTGCGCCTTTCAGAATGAATACGGCGAGTTATAATGTCACAGGTGGTAGTGCACACATTAACAATGTAAATGGGCCCTAAGAAAAGCTGCATAGGGGCCCCACATCAACTGAGACCTTAATCACAGATGAATTATTTGCAATACATTGAGTGAGTAAGTAACTTGTATATCGCTACAAATGCAAACTAAATCGCCTCAAGGCGCTTTTTGCATCCAGTGCCGTCCTGTGTCTTCAGAAGAGGTGGGTCTTAAGCTTCTTCCTGAAGGCCCGATGGTTTTCTTCCATGCGGAGGTCCGTGGGTAGAGCGTTCCATAGGCGCTTTTGGCATCCAGTGCTGTCCTGTGTCTTCAGAAGGGGTGGGTCTTTAGCTTCTTCCTGAAGGCCCGATGGTTTTCTTCCATGCGGATGTCTGTGGGTAGAGCGTTCCATAGCCGTGGTCTTGCACTGCAAATCTTCGTTCTCCTTTAGATTTGTAGCGGGTCTTGGGGATGTGGAGGAGGTTTTGGTTAGTTGACCGGAGGAGGCGACTAGGGGTGTAGTGTTTTATTTTCTCACACAAGTATTGAGGAGCGTTTCCTTGTGTGCATTTGTGAGTGAGGCAGAGGGTCTTGAATGTGACCCGATCCTTCACGGCCTGCCAATGGAGGGTCCTCAGGGACGGGGGGTGATTGATTCCCAGTGCTTTTTTTCCCCCGTTACCAGTCTGGCTGCTGTTTATTGGACGACTTGTAGATGCGAGATCTGGTATTTGGGAAGTCCGAAGTAGAGGGAGTTTGCGTAGTCGAGTCGGGAATTGATGATTGTTCCGACTACTACTGCTGTGTCTTCTTCCGGGATGAAGGGGCTGAGTCTACGCAGCATGCGGAGAAGGTGGTTAGATCCGCTGACTACTGATTCTATTTGTGCGTCCATCGTCATGTCTGAGTCAAAGACGACTCCGAGGCTTTTGACTTTAGTGCTTGGGGTGATGGTTTGTCCAAGGATGATGAGTCCATGTTGTCCTAGCGTTTTTCTTTTGGTTTGCGTGGAGAAAGAGAAGTTCTGTTTTGGATCCATTAAGTTTGAGGGAACTCTCAATGATCCAATCATCAATCAATGAAAGGGAATTTTTTAGTGCGCGGTATTGGTCTTTTTTGTTGGTGATGCGAAAGTAAAGTTGAGTGTCATCAGCTTAGGAGTGGTAGAGCAGGTCCTGTTTGCTGATTGTTTTGAGGAGCGGGCGGAGGTAGATGTTGAAGAGCACGGGCGACAGGGGTGATCCTTGAGGGACTCGGCATGTAGTGGTGCACACTTTCAAAGTGAAGGCTCTTAGTTTCACTGTCTGGGATCGATTCTCTAGGAAGGATGCAAACCAGGGTAGATCAGAGTCTGCGACTCCGGCTACTTCTTTGAGACGGGTGAGCAGAGTTTTGTCTACTGTGTCGAAAGCTGCGCTGAGGTCCAGCAGCACCAGGAGACACGATTCTCCGATTCAAGGGTGCCATCCCAGATTTTGAGAAGTGCAGTTTCTGTCCCGTGGCCTGAGCGGAAACCAGATTGTAATGGGTCCAAGAGTTTGTAGGTGCCCGTGGCCCCAGCGGAAACCAGATTGTAATAGGTCCAAGAGTTTGTAGGTGGCCTGGGCGGAAACCAGATTGTAATGGGTCCAAGAGTTTGTAGGTGCCCGTGGCCCGAGCGGAAACCAGATTGTAATGGGTCCAAGAGTTTGTAGGTGCCCGTGGCCCGAGCGGAAACCAGATTGTAATGGGTCCAAGAGTTTGTAGGTGCCTGTGGCCCGAGCGGAAACCAGATTGTAATGGGTTCAAGAGTTTGTAGGTGCCCGTGGCTCGAGCAGAAACCAGATTGTAATGGGTCAAAGAGTTTGTAGATGCCCGTGGCCCGAGCGGAACCAAATTGTAATGGGTCCAAGAGTTTGTAGGTTCCCGTGGCCCGAGCGGAAACCAGATTGTAGTGGGTCTAAGATTTTGTAGGTGCCTGTGGCTCGAGCGGAAACCAGATTGTAATGGGTCCAAGAGTTTGTAGGTGCCCGTGGCCCGAGCGGATACCAGATTGTAATGGGTCCAAGAGTTTGTAGGTGCCCGTGGCCCGAGCGGAACCAAATTGTAATGGGTCCAAGAGTTTGTAGGTTGCCGTGGCCCGAGCGGAAACCAGATTGTAGTGGGTCTAAGATTTTGTAGGTGCCTGTGGCTCGAGCGGAAACCAGATTGTAATGGGTCCAAGAGTTTGTAGGTGCCCGTGGCCCAAGCGGATACCAGATTGTAATGGGTCCAAGAGTTTGTAGGTGCCCGTGGCCCGAGCGGATACCAGATTGTAATGGGTCCAAGAATTTGTAGGTGTCGAAATGGAGTCGTAGCTTTTGTACTAGTGCTTTCTCCATGATCTTGGAGATGGTCTTAAGACTTGTTACCAGGCTGCGGTAGTTTGGGTCTTTGGGGTCGAGGTTGGGTTTCTTTAGGAGGGGTTTGATTATGCCTTGCTTGAGGGAGATTGGAACAATACCTTCTTTGAATGATTGATTTATGAGATGTGTTATGGTGGGTGCCAAGATGTCGGAACATTCTTTCAGAAGTTTTGTAGAAATTTAGCTAGATTCAGAGAGAATGGCTTAACTGTGAGCCGGCGTAGCGTATCGCATATACGCTACGCCGCCGTAAGTCAGAGAGGCAAGTACTGTATTCACAAAGCACTTGCCTCCTAAGTTACGGCGGCGTAGCGTAAATGGGCCGGCCTAAGCGCGCCTAATTCAAATGAGGAACAGGGGGGCGTGTTTTATGTAAATGATTCGTGACCTGACGTGATTGGCGTTTTTTACGAACGGCGCATGCGCCGTCCGTGGACATATCCCAGTGTGCATTGCTCCAAAGTACGCAGTTTCGACGTGAACGTAAATTACGTCCAGCCCTATTCGCGTACGACTTACGCAAACGACGTAAAAAGATAGGCTTGTTCCGACGTCCATACCTTGCATGGGCTGCGCCACCTAGGGAGCAGCTTTATCTTTACGCCGGCGTATCTCTTACGTAAACGGCGTAACTAATTGCGACAGGCGCACGTACGTTTCTGAATCGGCGTATCTAGTCATTTGCATATTCTACTCCAAACTCAACGGAAGCAGCACCTAGCGGCCAGCGTAAATATGCACCCTAAGATACGACGGCGTAGGAGACTTACGCCGCTTGTATCTTAGCCTAATTTAAGCGTATCTGGTTTCCAGAATACGCTTAAATTTACGACGGCGTAGATTCAGAGTTACGACGGCGTATCTACTGATACGCCGGCGTAACTGTCTCTGAATCCAGCTAATTATGTCATTCGGTGATGTGCTGTCTCGGAGACTTTTGATGATGATTTTGGTGGTGTTGATGGTGATTGGGACCAGAGATGACAGCAGAGGTAGAATCTGCTCAGATCTAGGTGAGGTCTGCTGCCCAATGCTGTCATTAGGGTGTAATATTCACGCTTACCAGTAGGGGAGCCTGGATTCCCACTGAACTGTGTCTATGGTGGAAGAAAATCCTCGGCTCTCTGTGTTGATGATTCCTCTTCAGCTGCAACATTGTTACATTTCTTTTCATGTTATATTTATAATTATTATTACAATGTTTCTGCTAAAAGAAGTGTTGTAACCTGTACAACATGTAACCTTACTATAATATGGATGCATCAGTTGTCAGGATGGCCGAGCGGTCTAAGGCGCTGCGTTCAGGTCGCAGTCTCCTCTGGAGGCGTGGGTTCGAATCCCACTTCTGACAGTATTTTTTTTTATGTAATATTCATATATATATGTTCCTGATTTTTTTTTTGTTTTTTGTGTGCTTATTATTAAATACATCTGAATATTACATGTGATATGTGTTTCTTCAAAATAGTGGAAACAAAAAAAATAAGATTAATACTGGAAATAAAAATAAATTAAATGATACTGGAAGTTGTTTATAAAATGAATAATAATGATGATAATAGTTTACACACATTTTTATTATTATTATTATTATTATTATTATTATTATTATTCATTTTTTCCAGTATATTTATTAACCCCCCCCCCCCCCCCCCCCCACTATATTGAAGAAACAAATATCACATGTAATATTCAGATGTATTTTAGTAATAAACGAAAATAGTAAATGAACAAACATGAACATTATCTTATATCATTTATTTTTTTAACAATAAATATATATTGTTTATAAAAACAAAACAAAAAAACACATATATATATATATATATATATATATATATATATATATATATATATATAATGTACATATATACATTTTTTTTTACATACATGCTTTATGAATATAATGGAAACAATTGAAGATGTATACTGAAAATATTATACATTAAATGTTATATATACCGTATTTATTGGGGTATAGCGCGCTCCCGCATATAGCGCGCACCCCTAAAGTTGCAGCGGATTCCTGTGGAAAAAAGTTTTTTTGTACTTACAGTTTTGGTGTCTTGTGTGGCGTCCATCGGCGGCCTCGTCGGGTACAGCGTGTGTGTGCGGCTTCGGGTGTCCTCTTCGTCGGGTCCGGCGTCCTTCTGCGGCGTCCTCGCGTCCTCCCCGCTCGTTTCCCGCGCCGAGTTTGAATACTGCGCCGACATATACAGAGCGCAGTACACTCGTGTATTGTCGGGCAGGCTCGGCAACTCTCGCGCTGACGTCCTGTACGTCCAGGACGTGAGCGCGGAAGGAGCCGAGACTGCCCGACTATACCCGAGTGTACTGCGCTCTGTATATGTCGGCGCAGTATTCAAACTCGGCACGGGAAAGCGGGTATCGGCGTATATCGCGCACCCACGATTTTTCCCTGATTTTCAGGGCAAAAAAGTGCGCGGTATACGCCGATAAATACGGTACTGGAAATAAAAAATAAATTTAATAATACTAGAAGTTATTAATAAAATTAATAATAATAATAATGATGATAATTATAGTTTTCATACACTATATATATATATATATATATATATATATATATATATATATATATATATATACACATTGCATTGAAAAAAAGAATAAATAAAGGTTAAAAATCCAATTAAATATCAAGTAGCCGCTTTTATTCAGAAACTCCCCCCTTTGAAAATTCCCTCCGCCCGCCCCCAGAGCATCCTGTGTCCCCCCCAATGATACCAGAGCATCCTGTGTCCCCCCCAATGATACCAGAGCATCCTGTGTCCCCCAATGACCCCAAAGCATCCTGTGTCCCCCAATGACCCCAGAGCACCCTGTGTCCCCCAATGACCCCAGAGCATCCTGTGTCCCCCAATGTTTCCAGAGCATCCTGTCCCCCCCCAATGACCCCAGAGAATCCTGTGTCCCCCAAATACCCCAGAGCATCCTGTGCCCCCCAATGACCCCAAAGCATCCTGTGTCCCCCAATGACCCCAGAGCATCCTGTGCCCCCCAATGACCCCAGAACATCCTGTGCCCCCCAATGACCCCAGAACATCCTGTGTCCCCCAATGTTTCCAGAGCATCCTGTGCCCCCCAATGACCCCAGAGCATCCTGCCTCATCCAGGGATCCAGAATCCCATTTCAATAGTGACTCCTGACTATTTACAGCACAGTGATGATGTTGGGTTTTGGGTTGGGTTTGCAAAGACATCTGGTGCACATAAAGTTGATTTATATCCTTTGGGCCAGATTCTTGTAGAATCCGCGGCGGCGTAGCGTAAGCCATTTACACTACGCCGCCGCAAATTACTGGAGCAAGTGCCGTATTCTCCAAGCACTTGCTCCGTAATTTGCGGCGGCGTAGTGTAAATGGCCCGGCGTAAAGCCGCGTAATTCAAAGGGGGCGGCTTCTATTTAAATTAAGCGCGCCTCCGCGCCGATCGAACTGCGCATGCGCCGGGCGGAAAAATAGCCCAGTGCGCATGCTTCAGCTCACGACGGAAAACGTCAATGACGCCGACGTGAGCGTCATTGACGTAAAGTCGTATTCGCGGACGACTTAGGAAAACGACGTAAACGACGGAAAAAGCCGACGCTGACCCGACGCCATACTTAACATGGCATACGACGGACCTTCGTAAACTTTCCCCTCATATAGCAGGGGCAAGTTTACGCTTACAGAAACGTCGTAAAATCACTGCGTCGTCCGCGCGTACGTTCGGGAATCTCACGTAAATAGCTCATTTGCATAGACGACGGGGAAAACGACGATGCGACACCTAGCGGCGGGAAAAAAATTAGCATTTAAGATCTGACAGCGTAAGAGCCTTACGCCTGTCAGATCTAATGGGTATCTATGCGTAACTGATTCTAAGAATCAGTCGCATAGATACGACGGCCCAGATTAGGACTTATGACGGCGCAAATGGCGTTGCGCCGTCGTAAGCCTTTTAAGAATCTGGCCCTTTGTGACTATTGCGGAATTTACTTAGATGAACGTTTTTGTGCCTGAAGATCATCTCAAAAGTGTTTTGTTATATCTGCCAGATAAGGTTAAAAAAACCTGTTGATCCTGCCAATAATCCAATTAGCTGGTAACTTATTGAACTAGTGCCATCAGCCTTGCTTTCCTGTAACCCCTCCACCCTATGGAGAAGATTGGGGGGGGGGGGTGTTGTGTATTCCTGTCCTACTCCATAGATTTAGTTGTGTTGTCCCCCTAGGACAGGAGGTGTGTTACTGGCAGGATCGCCAGGTGAAAATAAAGAAAAAAAAATAAGCCCTCAGAATTCTGTCTGCAGTCACAGAGGAGTAGAGAGCGATACTGTCTGTGTTTATTTTCGGGAGACGTATTGGTGACATAGTTGTGAAACACCCAAGAAAAGTATGTTGTTTTCCACCCACGGATGCGCGGCGGATGATGTGTGTGTGTGGCGGACGCTCTCTCTGTGCTGAGTACTGGCGGTGGTGGGCTTAGGATAAGCTGATTATATTCTGGGTGTATACGGTATATTAGCTCGGTGTATTTATAGTCACGGCTTTCTAAGCTTTCACAACCGTGCACAAGCGCTGAGTGTTTCCTGGTCCTATAACGTCAAGGTGCTCCCAACATTTCTATAGCTATAGTCAGTGGGCTGGATTCAGGTAGATTTGCGTTTTTTTTTACGGAGGCGCAGGGCAACGTTTTTGCCCTGCGCCCCCACAAATTTACTGCGCTGCCCTTGATTCACGGAGCAGTAGCTCCGTAAATTGCGTGGGCGCGCCGGCAAAATGCCCGGCGTAAGCGCGCGCAATTTAAATGATCCCGTAGGGGGCGGGAATCATTTAAATTACGCGCGTTCCCGCGCCGATCGTAGAGCGCATGCTCCGTCGGGAAACGTTCCCGACGTGCATTGCGGCAAATGACGTCGCAAGGACGTCATTTGCTTCAAAGTGAACGTGAATGGCGTCCAGCGCCATTCACGAATCACCTATGCAAACCACGTAAATTTGAAATTTCGCGACGCGGGAACGACGGGTATACGTAACATTGGCTGCCCCTGCTAATAGCAGGGGCAGCCTTACGCGAAAACCGGCGTACGGAAACGACGTAAACTGCGTACGCAGGGCTCGCGTAACGTTGTGAATCGGCGTTAGTATGCAATTTGCATACTATACACTGAGCACAACGGGAACGCCACCTAGCGGCCATCGCAAGAATGCAGCCTAAGATATGCGGGCATAAGAGCCTTATGCCGCGCATATCTTAGGCTGCAGTCGGCGTAACGAGGTTCCTGAATCAGGAGCATTCGTTACGCCGGGGCAAGTAAGCAATTGCGCTGTGTAACTATGGTTACACAGGCGCAATTGCTTCTTGAATCCAGCCCAGTATGTACTAAAGAACAGACCAGCACCACAGACAGGGGGGAAATAAAATGGGACAAGAACCCCCAAAACAGAGTTTCTCAACTGGGGTGCCGCGAACACAAGACGCAGTTTGCGCTGGATCAGCAATACGCATTGCCATGGTGCAGGCCGGCCACCAACAGCGTAACAACCAGCGTAACAACCAATATAGTTCTAGGCAGGGCCAGGGTGCCCCTGTCCTTCCAGCACCATTGCAATGCATGGCACTGATCCAGGGAACAAGACATGCAAGGCCACCCCCAGCATTCAGGAGAGGATGGGGGTCACCTCCATGTCCACCTCCCGCTCTTTGCCATCCGGTTGATGTATGGTAGTAATTGGATGGGAAAGGGGGCCCTTTTGTGTAGGGGGGGGGGACAGATGGGACATGTGGGACTTCTGATGTGAGGAGAGAATTCTATGATGGGGAGATGGGGGGACACTAACATGATGGGGGGACTCTGACATAATAGGGGGTAACTGATGTGATGAGGGGGCTTTGATATGAAGGGGAAATTCTGACATAATGGGGGGACACTGATGTAATGAGGGGTGCTTTGACATAATGGGGGACTCTAACATGATGGGGGGGCTCTTACATGTTCGGGGGACTTTGACATAATGGGGGGACTCTGACTTGATGGGGGGACTCTGAAATGATGGGAGGACTGATGTGATAGAGGGGGGGATCCAACATGATGGGGGGAACCTGACGTGATTGGAGGAACTATGACATGATGGGGGGACTGTGATGTGATGGGGGGTTCTGACAAGAACGATGTAAATCTCTCTTGTCATATATAGTTACATATAAGTTACATGTAGTTACAAATAAGAGCATATAAGTTATGTATTGTTAGTTACATATAAGTTACATATAGTTACAACAAAGTTACATACAGTTACATATACATGTTTTTGCCCTGCGTCCATCGACGGCCTTGTCCGGTGCCCGTCTGTGGCCTTGCGCGGGGTCCGTCCAGCCTTGTGGGTGTCCGTCTGCGGCTTCCTTGCGCGAGGTCCGTCCAGCCTTGTGGGTGTCCGTCTGCGAGTCCATCCGCACCTTGCCCGGGGTTGCAGCGGTGTTTGATTTTGGATTTGGTGCCGAGACGAGAGGAGCCGGATTTCCTGTGTGTTCGGCTTGTCTCGGCTTCTCTCGGGTCCTCTTGGCTCCTCTCGTGTGGCTGCGGGCGGAGCCGAGCGTGGCCGAGCCTAGCCGAGTGCGCAGTACACTCGGCTCGGGTCCTCTCGGCTCCTCTCGCGTGGCTGCGGGCGGAGCCAAGCGTGGCTGACCCTAGCCGAGTGCGCAGTACACTCGGCTCGGCTCTAGGCTGCGGCGCTCAGAGACAGCGGGATACGCCGATAAATACAGTATATATAGTTACATACAGTACATTATATTTAATTTAGTTATGTTTAGTTACATATAAGTTGCATACAAGTTACATATAAGTTATGTATATTTACAGTACTTACAGAATAAGTTATAATACAGTACTGTAGTTACTGTAGTTACATATCAGTTATAAATAGTTACATTTAAGTTACATATAGTATAAGTTACACACAGTCAGTTACATATAAGTTATACTTAGTTACATATAAGAGCATATAAGTTATGTATTCTCATATATAGTTACATATAAGTTATATATGAGTTACAAATAGTTACATATAAGTTATATATAATTACATAGGGCCATATTCTGAAAGAATCTCCGCCTGCTTCGCTTAAGGCACTTACACTCCGCTGTCCCAACTTACTGGAGCAGGTGTTGTATTCCCCAACCACTTGCTCCATAAGTTGGGACAGCGGAGTGTAAGTGTCCCGGCGTAGCCTGGCGGATCTCCAAGGGGGCGGCTTCTATTCAAATGAAGCGCGCCCCCGATGCAAAAGAACTGGGCATGCGCCGGGCTGCAAAAAGCCCAGTGCGCATGCTCCAGTTCTCGGCGGAAAACGTCAATGACGCCGACGTGTGCGTCATTGACGTAAAGTCGTATTCAAGAACGACTTACGTAAACGACGTATCCGACGAAAAAACACGACGGGGACCCGACGCCATCCGTAACATGGCCTACGCGAGACTTGCGGAAACTTACCCCTCATATAGCAGGGGTAAGTTTCCGCTTACGCAAACGACGTTAGCGACGGTTACGCGACGCAAACTCGTTCGGGAATCGGCGTAGAAGGATCATTTGCATATGCAAATGACTCCTTCATGTAAATGCCATCTAGCGGCGGCCGGCGGCATTACATTTAAGATCCGCCAGTGTAAGTGACTTACAGATGGCGGATCTTAAGTGTATCTATGCGAAAATGATTCTAAGAATCAGGAGCATAGATACACGGGCCAAAAAAGAGAGATACGATGGAGTATCCTGAGATACTCCATCGTAACTTCTCTCAGAATATGGCCCACAGAGTATATGTTAAATACAGTACCATATAAGTTACATACAGTTTCATATAGTAGCATATACATTATACTGACATAGTAGTTAAATATAAATGACATATTGTTACATATAAGTTATATATAGTTACATATAAGGGAACTCTAAGAAAAGAAAAGTATTGAGAACTGACCAATAAATAGCCACAAAATCTCTGCTGCGGGTGCTTTCCAGGATTCAGGGTACTGTTTTGTAAAAATATATACGTTCTTTATAGGTTTTGTTGCACCAAAATCACATCAAGAGCAAAGAAAAAATGACCTGGGGTGTTGGTAGAGTTCTAATGACACCCCCTAAGGTGAAAACACCACTCTAAACAGTTCTCATGTCCTTTACTTTGCATGTTCAGCCTCCATTAATCCCTTCTGTCCTTAAAGGGTTATAATCATATAATTTTTTCCCCTAAATCGCTTCTTTTACCTTAGTGCAGTCTTCCTTCACTTACCTCATCCTTCCATTTTCCTTTTAAATGTCCTTCATTCTTCTGAGAAATCCTCACTTCCTGTTCTTCTGTCTGTAACTCCACACAGTAATGCAAGGCTTTCTCCCCGGTGTGGAGAAAGCCTCTTGAGGGGGGAGGGGGTGAGCAGGAGTGTCAGGACACTCTCTACTTTGTAGATAGAGAAAGGAGCTGTGTGTTAGTGAGTGTCCTGACACTCCTGCTTGCCCCCTCCCCCCTCAAGAGGCTTTCTCCACACCAGGGAGAAAGCCTTGCATTACTGTGTGGAGTTACAGACAGAAGAACAGGAAGTGAGGATTTCTCAGAAGAAATAAGGACATTTAAAAGCAAAATTGAAGGATGAGGTAAGTGAAGGAGGACTGCACTAAGGTAAAGGAAGCTATTTAGGGAAACATTTTGTTACCTTTACAACCCCTTTAACCAGTTCCCGACCCCCGCATGTACATATACGTCCACAATATGGCACGTGCAGGCACATGGGCGTACACGTACGTCCTCGCCTATTAGCGGGTGGGGGGTCCGATCGGGACCCCCCCCGCTACATGCGGAGGTCGGGTCCGCTCGGGGAGCGATCCGGGACCACGGCGCGGCTATTTGTTTATAGCCGCTCCGTCGCGATCGCTCCCCGGAGCTGAAGAACGGGGAGAGCCGTATGTAAACACGGCTTCCCCGTGCTTCACTGTGTCGGCGCATCGATCGCGTCATTCCCTTTATAGGGAAGACACGATCGATGACGTCATTCCTACAGCCACACCCCCCTACAGTTGTAAACACATACTAGGTGCACCCTAACTCCTACAGCGCCACCTGTGGTTAACTCCCAAACTGCAACTGTCATTTTCACAATAAAGAATGCAATTTAAATGCATTTTTTGCTGTGAAAATGACAATGGTCCCAAAAATGTGTCAAAATTGTCCGAAGTGTCCGCAATAATGTCGCAGTCACGAAAAAAATTGCTGATCGCCGCCATTAGTAGTAAAAAAAAAAAATTTAATAAAAATGCAATAAAACTATCCCCTATTTTGTAAACACTATAAATTTTGCGCAAACCAATCGATAAACGCTTATTGCGATTTTTTTTACTAAAAATAGGTAGAAGAATACGTATCGGCCTAAACTGAGGAAAAAAACATTTTTATATATGTTTTTGGGGGGATATTTATTACAGCAAAAAGTAAAAAATATTGCATTTTTATCAAAATTGTGGCTCTATTTTTGTTTATAGCGCAAAAACTAAAAACCGCAGATGTGATCAAATACCACCAAAAGAAAGCTCTATTTGTGGGGGGAAAAAGGACGCCAATTTTGTTTGGGAGCCACGTCGCACGACCGCGCAATTGTCTGTTAAAGCGACGCAGTCCCGAACTGTAAAAACACCTTGGGTCTTTAGGCTGCATATTGGTCCGGGGCTTAACTGGTTAACTAATATTTTCCTGATTTTTTTTTTTTCATTTTTTTCTAGCCATTTATATTAAACTTTTTTTTTTTTTTCCATTTTAATTCATTTTGGTCAACTTTTTAATAGCACAAAATTTTTAAAAAAAAGACAAAAACAAAACAAAGCCTTTGTTTCCTTTTTAGATACATTTGTTGTTTGTTATTGAACCTAAATTATGATTTTGGAACAAAGCATTGCAGAGAGGATATGACAGATTAAGCTACACCAGCAATTTGGAGAAAAAAATAAATAAATAGCTTTATTAAGAAAATGCCTTAAAAAAAGGAAGGTCACCTCGCCCTCCCCATTTAAAACTGACAATTGTCATAAATAATCTTCGGGGGATACGATGTGCAGCACTAAAAAGAACCTGTTTAACATGTGCCACAGTTATCTCATGCTTTTTGTGGGATTTTGAATTGGTGACCTTTATTTTTATTTGTAATTAATTTGTCTATTTGAGAGTTGCACCCCAGCTTTTGATATTTACCTGGCACCAGGGGACGTTGCAATTAAAATGTATATATTTTTAAATGAGATCAATGATAGAATAAAACGTATACTTTTAAAAATAATTTTTCCATAATATAATTTTTCTTAATATTATTTTATACGTATTAATTTACAATGGCACAATTAAAAAAAAAAATGATCACAGTGGACAGAAGTACATTTTATTTGATAGTTTTGTTTCTTTTTTTTTACTATTTTTAATATTTTTTGCAAGAACCTTACACTCCCATCGGGGGCAGGGTTAAGTGATGAGACTTTATATGTACCATTGAGAAATCATGCAAGATTAAAATGAAACTTATTTTTACTACATGTACTCCAGGTTATGGTCTCCGTTTTATATGTGACTTTTATACTTTTTGTAAAAAGAATAAACATTGAGGGGCAGATCCACAAAAGGATTACGCCGGCGTATCTACTGATACGCCAGCGTAATTTTAAATTTCCCGCGTCGTATCTTTGTTTAGTATCCACAAAACAAGATACGACGGCATCTGGGATCGATCCGACAGGCTTACGTCTTAGTACGCCGTCGGATCTTCGATGCAATTTTTCGGCAGCCGCTAGGTGGCGTTTCCGTCGAATTCCGCGTCGAGTATGCAAATTAGCTAGTTACGGCAATCCACGAACGTACGTCCGGCCGGCGCATTTTTTTACGTCGTTTGCGTTCGGCTTTTTCCGGCGTATAGTTAAAGCTGCTGTTATGAGGCGTACTCAATGTTAAGTATGGCCGTCGTTCCCGCGTAGAATTTTGAAATTTTTACGTCGTTTGCGTAAGTCGTTCGCGTAGAATGACGTCACCGTCGGAAGCATTGGCTTGTTCCGGGTTAATTTCGAGCATGCGCACTGGGATACCCCCACGGACGGCGCATGCGCAGTTAGAAAAAAACGTTGTTTACGTCGGGTCACGACGTATTTACATACAACACGCCCCCATTACATCCATTTGAATTAGGCGCCCTTACGCCGGCAAAGATACACTACGCCGCCGTAACTTACGGCGCGGATTCTTTCAGGATTTGAAAAAAAAATTAAGTTACGGTGACGTAGTGTATCTTAGATACGCTACGCCCGGCGCATAAATGCGCCGCTGTACGAGGATCTGCCCCTGTGTAATTTTAATCTTCTGTGATTCCTTGGTGGCACAAAGTCCCAACCCCTGCCCCCGATGGGAGTGTAAGGGTGTGAGATTTCCTTGTATGGTCTCAATTTCTAGGGATGGCGACCACTGAGAAATATATGTATAATTAATTTGTTCACAGAGTATCTCCATGTAACTTTACTTTATTTTTTGCAAGAATCACCACCAAAACAAAGTCTATATAAAAAATAAATAAAGAAGTAACGACAAAACTATCATTGAATAAACAGGGCCATAGCTGAAATATAGAAATGTCTCTGCTCCATAGGGGGGGGGGGGGGGGTGTACAGGGGGGAGATCCGAAAGGGTTAATATAACCTGAGATGGGGCAATCAACTCATCACACAGCGAGACAGGAAGAGCATTAATACATGTTATGAGAGAGATAATAAATCTGGCCCAGGGCTTGAATGTAGCATAACAGCAATATATTTCACACCCCTGACCAGTTATTAGGTGTGCTGCGTGTCTGACAATAAATCTGTAGCAGGTTTTTATCAGCTGTCTAGGATCGCAGGTGTAGAGGATGTACACTAAAAACGGTTGCAAATCATTTGCTCTGTGAGAGGGACCATGATTAGCACTAGGATCTGTTGGCCCAACCCCAGCCAAAACCTTTTTGTATTATAGCCTTGGGTAGAGCAAGGTAGGGTTAGAACGTCTGTCAGAATTTATATGCCAAACTTCAAGCTTTTTTTTTTATTGTTTATTTTTTGTATGCTGCAATACTTACCTTTAATCCAGAGCGGTCTCCTGCACTACTCTCTTCCACCACTGGATGTCCTCTTCCAGTTTCTTCCAGTGAACACAGCGCCTCCCTGCAGGGATGTAGTCCCAAGGGAGGGGGCGAGCACGCTGACTAACCCCCAGCCAGAACGGCTCGGACGATGGGGGGCAATCTTACTGAGGAGAAACAGGAAGTGAGAAATTCAGACAAAGGGAAATCGAAGGAAAAGGTAAGTGAACCAACAATGCACTAGCTTAAAGGAACCTTTTTTAGAAAATAAAAAACAAACCTTTACAACCCCTTTAATGAGGACTTTGAAATAAGTTGAACTTTGATGTAAAGAGCACTATGATGGAGACCCTGATGTAAAAGGGTATCTAATAGGGCCATGCATGACCTAAGTGGGTACCCTAATGGGGACCTTGATGTATGGGAGAACTTTGATGTAAGGGGAGACTCTGTTGGGGACCCTGATGTTGGGGTAGACTTTGATATAAGGGTGACTCTGATGGAGATCCTGATGTAAGTGGGGACTCTAAAGGGGACTCTGATGTAAGTGGGGACTCTGATGGGGACTCTGGTGTATGGTTGGATTTTAATAGGGACCCTGATGTTAGGAAGGACTTTGATATAATGTGGAATCTGATGGAGAGCTTGATGTAAGTTGGGACTGTGAAGGGGCTTCGGATGTAAGGGTGGAGTCTAATGGAGATCCTGATGTTAGGGAGGATTTTGATATAAGGGGGAATCTGAAGGGGACCCTGATGTAAGGGTGGATTCTAATGAGGACCATGATGTTTGGATAGACTTTGATATAAGGGGGGATCTGATGGAGACTCTTATATAATTGGGGACTCTGATGTAAGGGTGGATTCTAATGGAGATCCTGATGTTAGGGAGGACTTTGCTATAATGGGGAATCTGATTTTTTTTTTTTAAAAGCCTATGGCGTGTGAACACACCCAAAAACTCCACCCGGTGCAGAAAAAATGTGCACACACATAAAGAGTGTTCAAAAAAACGTGCAGATGGGTGCAACGTCAAGTGGTCCTCCTGTGAAGAGGGACCCAAACCCTGATCCCCCGGGGCGTTAGGCTCCAGACGGGGACTGAGGTACTGTGGTCCGAGCAACCGAAGCCGTCACGGACCCAACTTCCTCGGAGGGACTGCCGAAACAGAACCCTCACAGTACTAGGTGGGGCTCCCCCGAAGGGAGACCCCATGAGAGCAAGTGAACTAAGCCAGAAGGCCATGTCCACCCACTCCCAAGACGTTCAGGGCTGGCCCGAGGACCAGCACCCTAATAATCACACAGTGAACAAAACGTGCACAAACAAAAAGAAGACAAAAACGTGACAAGCATAGGCTTAAATAAAAGAAAGTGGGGGAAGGGATAGTGAAGAGGAGAGTGAAAGAAGTGGTCATTGTGATCAACAATGACCAGGCCCTCCGGCCAGGAATAAAAAATTCCTCCGGTCCTAGCCAAAAGGCCCGGCCCAGGAGGCAGGTGCTAAAAAAAGCGTGTAGCTGGTGCAGTGACCGTGGTATCTTAAATCAATGTGTCCCTCACACACAGTGATCTTCAGATACCCCTGGACTGCCACTCCAGTGGCACATGGACCATAGGCTTTTCGTTCCATATCCGACCCCCCGACCGGCCAGTGCAGCCCTCCACTCCTGCCAGCTAGAGAGCCCTTCAAGGTTTTCTTGGGGAGGACTGCCACGCCAGTTAGCAGCCTCCACCAATACTAGCCCCTCCAGACCCCCCCGTCAACCCGGCGGATTTGCATGGTCTTTACCCCGTTCCACCACACAGGGCATTACCAGCTCCTCCTACCGGATCGCTGACAGAGATAGCACTTACACCAGCCAGCCAGAAGGCCAGACTAGAACTCAGCAAAAAGACCAAGACCAAGACCAGCACCCATCCTCACCAAGAGCACCCTTCCAGATGGCTCAGACTTAACCATGGGCCGGCCCCCAGTATCTGTCGGGCAGCACAGCGTAGTCCCTGCTGAAACCATCCTTCCAGGTGCAATGACGTCATTGGATTGCATCCACCCTCCCCATGTAGGAGGTGCTTCATCGCTCCGCTGACAACTGATGAGAACAGATACCACACCTAGTCCTAGCCAAAAGGCCGAGAAGTGACAGGGAAGACAACCACGATCAGCACGGCCAGAGTGTGCAATAGCCGAGCCTCGCCCTGGGAGAACCACCTTCATGATCATGGTGTCTCCCCGGCCAGGTAAGTAATGGGGAATCTGATGGGGACCCTGATGTAAGTGGGGACTCGGATGTAAGGGTGGATTCTAATGAGGACCCTGATGTTAGGGTAGACTTTGATATAAGAGGGGATCTGATGGAGACCCTTATATAATTGGGGTCTCAGATGTAAGGGTGGATTCTAATGGAGATCCTGAGGTTAGGGAGGACTTTGATATAAGGGGAAATCTGATAAGGACCCTGATGTAAGTGGGGACTCTGATGGGGACCGTGATGTAAGGGTGGATTCTAATGAAGACCCAGATATTAGGGTAGACTTTAATATAAGGGAGAATCTGATGGGGACCCTGATGTAAGTGGGGACTCTGATTTAGGGGGGTTTCTAATGAGGCTTATGATGTTAGGGTGTACTTTGATATAAGGGGGGATCAGGGGAGACCCTTATATAATTGGGGACTCGGATGTAAGGGTGGATTCTAATGGAGACCCTGATGTTAGGGAGGACTTTGATATAAGGGGGATCTGATGGGAACCTGATGTAAGTGGGGACTCGGATGTAAGGGTGGATTCTAATGAGGACCCCGATGTTAGGGTAGACTTTGATATAAGGGGGGATCTGATGTGTATTTTGATGGGGACCCTAATGGGCACTCTGATGTAAGGGGGGGGGGGACTGTGGTGTATGGGGGAAGCACTATGATGTCATAGGGGATTTTCTTGACTCACAACAAATATTTGAACAATATACAGTGTGGTCCCATACTGAAAAGTTTGGAGCCCCCTGTATTGGATGGACCTTGTTTTTTCCTGAGAGGAGCACTTTAGGTGCCTCCAGTTATGTGAAGATAATATTTCTTTGGCTTGTTGTCCTTTATTAATCCCTCTTCCTTCTCCAGTACTGAACTCCTGATAACCCTCATTCCTCCCAGTCATATTCTTGTTCAACAACTTCTTTGAAATGGCGATAGGTAAGACGGGCTATAAATTAAAGCAGCACCTCTCTGCGTCTGCTCTCCTCCTCTTTTGGCACCGGGGCGGGATCGGCTCCAACGTGTACTCAGTATTGGCACACGCGGTCCTTCCTCCTCGTCGTTCTGCTCCCTCTGGCCTGTAGTCACGAGTACAAACAGCCACAGACAATGCTACGCTTATAACCCTGCCACGAGCGCCGTGCCCAATCCACGCTGCCTCGCTCCACAAAAACCACAGGCCTAACGAACGTTTCACCACTTGCCGACCGCCGCACAAACTTATACGTCAACAGATTGGCACGGACAGGCAAATAGGCGTACAGGTACATCTCTTTAACCACTTGAGATCCGAGGACGTCCATGGACGTCCTCGGCTTTGTGCGGTGATATCACCGTCTTTAGCCGGCGATTCTGTGCAACATAAGAATGATCATAGCGACGGTTCCACCGCTTGATCGTTCTTATAGGCGGTGGGAGGGGACATCCCCCCCTCCCACCGCCATCCGGTGCTTCTCCGGGCTCTCCCGTGCCATCGGGGGCCCGGAGAGAGAATCGGCCGGCGTTCGTTGGGAAAGCATAGAGATGACTGGTGACCAGATGGTCACCAGTCATCTCTATGACCGTCGGAGGTCCGGGCGCGACGTTATGACGTCACGCCCGGTACACGGAAGTAAACAAAGCCGCAATCGCGGCTATCGGCATTAGATCGGTTATTCTTTTTCACCGATCTAATGCTTGTAAGCCTGGAGGAGAGATGTGGGGTCTTATTGACCCCGCATCTCTCCATAAAGAGGACCTGTCACAGGGATTCCTATTACAAGGGATGTTTACATTCCCTGTAATAGGAAATAAAAGTGATCAAAAAAAATGTAAAATAAAGTGTTAAAATTTAAAAATGAAGTAAAATAAAAATAAAATTAAAATATATATTTTTTAAAACGCCCCTGTCCCCGGTAGCTCGCGCTTAGAAGTGAACTTGCATGCAAGTCCCGCCCACATATGTAAACGCCCTTCAAACCCAACATGTGAGGTATCGTCGCCTGCGTTAGAGCATGTTCAACAATTCTAGCACTAGATCTCCTCTGTAACTCGAAAGTAGTAACCTGTAAAAAAAATTAAAGCGTTGCCTATGGAGATTTTTAAGTACTGAAGTTTGGCGCCATTCCATGAGTGCGTGCAATATTAAAGTGTGACATGTTAGGTATCTATTTACTCGGCGTAACATCATCTTTCACATTATACAAAAAAATTGGGCTAACTTTACTGATTTGTTATTTTTTAATCCATGAAACCGTTTTTTTCCCAAAAAAAGGCATTGTATTCCCTAGGGTGTCTGCTAAAAAAAAATATATAATGTTTGGGGGTTCTGATTAATTTTCTAGGGAAAAATTGTGTTTTTTACATGAAGGAGAAAAGTGCCAAAATAGGCCCGGATGTCAAGTGGTTCAATTTGCTGCCTGCTGCGAGCTCCGTGACCATGCCCGCGGACTCGATGTCCGCCAGTGTCCCGCGATCAGGTCACGGAGCTGAAGAACGGGGAGATGTCAGTGTAAACACATCTCTCCGTTCTGCCTAGTGACACGTCACTGATCGTTTGCTTCCTCTCATTGGGAGCAGTGATCAGTAACTTGTCACTCGTAGCCACTCCCCTTAACAGTTAGAATCACTCCCTAGGACATACTTAACCCCTTCAGCGCCCCCTACATAAAATAACTGAGTACTAAGATTTGTAGGTAAAGTTGATCCGGGGTAAATCCGATTGCCTCTCGGGGGATCAGGAAGGATTTTTTTCCCCTGCTGTAGCAAATTGGATCATGCTCCGCTGGGGTTTTTTGCCTTCCTCTGGATCAACTGTGGGTATGGTGTTGGGTGTATGGGATTGTACTGTGTTTTTTTATTTTTTGTGGTTGAACTGGATGGACTTGTGTCTTTTTTCAACCTGACTAACTATGTAACTATGTAAGTTAACCCTTTCACTGTCAGTCACATTTACACTGTAATCAGTGCATTTTTATAGCACTGATCGCTGTATAAATGTGAACGGTCCCAAAAATTTGTCAAAAGTGTCCGATGTGTCCGCCATAATGTCGCAGTCACGATAAAAATCGCAGATCGCCGCCATTACTAGTAAAAAAATAATAATTATTAATAAAAATGCCATAAAACTTTCCCCTATTTTGTAGACGCTATAACTTTTGCGCAAACCAATCAATAAACGCTTATTGCGATTTATTTTTTACCTAAAAAATGTAGAAAAATACGTACGTATATTTTTTAAAATATATATATAATTTTTTTGGGGGGATATTTTTTATCGCAAAAAGAAAAAAATATTGCCTTTTTTTCAAAATTGTCGCTCTATTTTTGTTTATAGCGCAAAAAAAAAACCCGCAGAGGTGATCAAATACCACCAAAAGAAAGATCTATTTTTGGTAAAAAAAGGACGTCAATTTTTCTTGGGTGTCACGTCGCACGACCGCGCAATTGTCAGTTAAAGCGACGCAGTGCCGAATCGCAAAAAGTGCTCTGGTCTTTGGCCAGCCAAATGGTCCGGGGCTGAAGTGCTTAAAGACGGCCCTGTGGAGGCTCAGCATTGGAAAGTTCTGGCTCTGACTCATCATGTTTGACCTTTGCAGAGAGACCTCTGTTTCCACACATAGAGCGAAGGTCCTTCTCTGCAGCATGCTGGCAGGGGACAGGCTTTTTATTTATTTTTTTTACTCTGGGGCTGCTTTCTAAAGAATGACCTGTAAGGCCCCATACACACGACCAAACATGTATGCTGAAACTGGTCCGCGGACCGGTTTCAGCAGACATGTTCGGTCGTGTGTAGGCGCGAGCGGGCCGAATTCCAGCAAACATTTGCCCGCCGGGCCTTTTCCCAGCAGACAAATATTCCTGGACGTGTTTTAAAACCGTCCGCTGGAATCCTGCCCGCTGGGACATGTATGGTCGTCAGTACAGACCTACCGTACATGTCCGAGCGCCCGCCGTCCCTCGCATGCGTCGAATGACTTCGACGCATGCGTGGAAGCATTTAAATGGCAGGCCCGCCCACGTCGCCGCGTCATCGCCGCGTCATCGTTGCGGCGACGGCGCGGACACGCCCCGCGTATTGTTTTACGCGTGGACTTCTGTACGATGGTTAGTACAGCCATCGTACAGAAGTCCCCAGGCAAACAAGTACGGTGAAAACGGTCCGACGGACCGGTTTCATCGTACATGTTTGCCCGTGTGTACCCGGCCTAAGACTTTTTTGAATGCACCTGGACTAACGTTGGCTGATTCAAACTGAAACGTTTGGCTGGGATCTAGGAAGGCACTGAACTGAAATCTGTCTAGTTCTTCTACAGTATCTACACCCAGTGGCGGTGCGTCCATAAAGGGCGCAGGAGCACCGCCCCCCCCCTCTCCTGTCACCGCTCTAATTACCATAAATAGATTCATGCATTGCATAAATCTATCTATGGTCGCTGCTGATACCCCCTATTCTGGTGTCTGGCGCCTTTTTGAGCGTGGGGCAGCCTGAATTACAGCGGCGGGGGTGGTTTTCGGAAGCACCTGATTAGCGCTATTGGCTCTAGTAGGCGTCAAAAAATGTGAATAGCGGGTGCAACGCTGTGCGTTCGCTTCTCACTCAGCTGTGTGTTAGCAATACCGCTTTGCTAACACTGACCCGACTCTCAGCCAATCAGGTGCACCGAGTCTGTGTTACCTGTCACCTGACTGGCTGAAAGGACAGGCTCTGTGATTGGACACCTATCAGGCGTCTAATCATAGGAGAGGAGGGAGAAGGAGCGGGCAGGAGAAGAGTCTTCTTCATCAAAGAAATGGAGGACACTGCTTGCCGACTGCCGCCGTCACCCGCTGCCCACCCGAGACAAGGTAAGGGCTGGGCAGACGGCGGGCGGGTGGGGGGCACAGTGGCCACATTTAGGGCACAGTGGCAGCACTTGGGGCACAGTGGAAGCACTTGGGGCACAGTGGAAGCAATTGGGGTACAGTGGCAGCACTTGGGGTACAGTGGCAGCACTTGGGGCACAGTGGCAGCACTTGGGGTACAGTGGCAGCACTTGGGGCACAGTGGCAACACTTGGGGCACAGTTGCAGCATTTGGGGCACAGTGGCAGCACTTGGGGTACAGTGGCAGCACTTGGGGCACAGTGGCAACACTTGGGGCACAGTGGCAGCATTTGGGGTACAGTGGCAGCATTTGGGGCACAGTGGCAGCGTTTGGGCAGAGTGGCTGCGTTTGATGGGCACAATGGCAACATTTGGGGCACAGTGGCAGCACCTGGGGCACGGTGGCAGCATTTGGGGCACAGTGGCAGCACCTGGGGCACAGTGGCAGCATTTGATGGGCACAGTTGCATCTTTTGATGGGCACAGTGGCTGCGTTTGATGGGCACAGTGGCAGCGTTTGATGGGCACAGTGGCAGATTTTGATGGGCACAGTGGCTGCGTTTGATGGGCACAGTGGCTGCGTTTGATGGGATTTTTTTTCAGAATTTTTCAGTTTGTTAGCGCCCCCCCCAAAAAATTAGAGCACCGGCCGCCATTGTGTTCACCTGATCATAAAGACCTAAAAATGAGGAAGAGGTCAATGCCTAGGGGACAGTGGAGCTTCAATAACATATGAACAGATCTAGGCCTGCGGGTGAATGATATTCTGGTCGTCAGCATTCGAGCGCAGCGAGGAAATAGTCTCACTAACCCTATTAGTTAATTATCTCTCCTACAGATGGCTCTCCCTGTAATCCGCTTTTGGTCATCATAATCCATTTCAAAGTGACCACTCAGAGGGAATCAGATTCCTCTTCCATGTGGACCAGCAAACATGCCCAGAACCAGGAAGGATCTTCACCAAGCCCCATTGCAGGAACCTTTTTCTTGATGTTTTTTATCTATGAACAAACCTTCTTCTGAGAATGGGTCCGGAGTATGGTGGTGGAGCAGTGACCCGTACCGAGGGGGATTACTTCTCAGGCACCAAATAATCTACTGAGGAGGTCATAAATAAGGTAAGACGCTCGAATAGAACTTAGAAGGATGGCAGCTGCTTCCATTTTCATTGTACGTTTAGGTTTGTATTTTGGCTCAAGGAGCGGTCAGCCCAAGGTGGGTACTTTGGGTTTTTGGTAGGTGTTGGAGAGATTCCAGAGGGGCTTCAGTGAGATTATCTTCAATTATTTGTTAATTCTATGAAGAATCAATGTGATTGTTACTTCTATGAAGAATCCATGAAACTATCAATGTGATTTATTACGGCTGTAATAAGTGGTCCAAACTCGGAATCATTAGTGGTGATGACCCTTTAGGCCCCGTACACACGACCGAGTTTCTCGGCAGAATTCAGCTAGAAACTCGATCGGAGCCGTATTTTGCCGAGAAACCCGGCCGTGTGTACACTTTCGGCCGAGGAAACCGACGAGAATCTCGTCGGGCCAAATAGAGAACATGTTCTCTATTTCCTCGTTAGTCAACGGGGAAACTTGGCTCGCCGAGATCCTCGGCGGCTTCACAAGGAACTCGACGAGCAAAACGATGTGTTTTGCTCGTCGAGTTTCTCGGCCGTGTGTACGGGGCCTTACAGATGAAAAACATTGAGAGATCTATGATGACTTTATGGTGTTTATAAACAATTTGTGTAGCCATTGAAATGTTTGTAGGCCATTTTCTCTTCTGAATGAAGGCTCAGAGCTGTAAATACCACATTGCAGCTACTAGATACAATGTAACAATCTTAGAAAACACTAGAGGGAATTAGCAGATGAATGTAACCATTGGTTCTCTACAATTGATACAAATTCAGGTACTTGTGCTTTCAGTTTTTTTCTTCTTGTCTCTGTCCTTTGAGCTGTACATATCCCCTTTGGTGGTGACACTTAAGCTTCTGCCCCCAACTCTATCTCACCTCTGGGCCCTACTGGATGGGAGCCCTTAAAGCGGTCGTAATGGTTATTTTTTTTTTTAAATAACAAACATGACATACTTACCTCCACTGTGCAGGTCGTTTTGCACAGAGTGGCCCCGATCCTCGTCTTCTGGGGTCCCTCGGCGGCTGTCTCAACTCCTCCTCACAAGAGCTAACCCCCATTTTGGGAAGCTTGCAGGCGCGCTCCCGTGTGATACAGTGGCGGCCATAGCCGCCAAGTGAATCACTCGGCCCCGCCCCCCGGTGCGCCACGTCATTGATTTGATTGACAGCAGCGGGAGCCAATGGCTGCGCTGCTATCAATCTCCAATAAAGAGCCACCCCAAGCTGGGAGAAACCATCACAGGGTCGCGCCCACGGAGTTTCGTGGCTCAGGTAAGTAAAACAGGGGGCCCGAGAGTGCAAGGATGCATTAAGGTGAAAAAACGGGAAGGTTTATAACCCCTTTAAGCTTTTGCCCCAACTCTCGCTCACCTCTGGGCCCTACTGGATGGGAGCCTTTAAGCTTTCTGCTTGACTCCCTCACTCTGCCCAGGTCAATATGGCTGCTTGACTCCCTCACTCTGCCCAGGTCAATATGGCTGCTTGACTCCCTCACTCTGCCCAGGTCAATATGGCTGCTTGACTCCCTCACTCTGCCCAGGTCAATACGGCTGCTGACTCTTAAGCTTCCAGCACAATGTCCCCTCTTGCCTAAGGCCCAGCCGGCCGCCGGCCCATAAGATTCCATCCCAACTCCCCACCCGACTCCGTCCTCCTCTGTTTCCCTCTCATGGGCAGAGGGGGTGCACTGCCCTCCTCCTCTAACCCAGCTCTCTCTGTGGCCAAGCTGGCCCATTCAGGGTGGAGAGCCAGAGGGAGCGGTCCGAGGGAGGCCGGTGTGCACCCTCATCGTCCACACTTTCCAGTACCCTCTGACCGAGTAGCCCAGGTTGGCTGGCATCTCTTGCCACCCCTCCAGACCAATAGGTTCAGTTGACCAGTGGGCATTTTTGCTCATGGACTTCTTTTCTACCTGTCTCTCCCTGTGGCCAAGCTGCCCCTTTCAGGGTGGAGAGCCAGAGGGAGAGGTCCCAGGGAGGCAGGTGTGCACTCTCATGATCCACTTTTTCCAGCACCCTTTGACCGAGTAGGTCAGGTTGGCTGGCATCTCTTGCCACCCCTCCAGACCAACTGTCTCAGTTGACCAGTGTGCATTTTTGCTCATGGGATTTTTTTCTACTTGTCCCTCTCCTTGTGGCCAAGCTGTCCCATTCAGGTAGTAGATTTAGAGGGGGTGGTCCCAGGGAGGTAGCTGTGCACCCTCATGTTCAGTGCCGGGACAAGGTCATCTAAAACCCATGCCAAACTGGCATCTCAAGCCCCCCGAGATGTGTGAGCATTATGTGTCAGCAAACCCCTCAATACAGCAGAACTGAGCACTAATGTGCATGCTTACCCCCAAAGCATAAATTTCCCAGTACAGAGCCCCCTGTTGTAACCCCCTCTGCCAGTGCAAATCTTTGCCCCCCAGTTACCCCCAGCAAAATTCTCCCCCCAAAAAAATCACCCCCCCCAGTACAAAACCTCTATTTTTCGAATTTCCCAAATTTCCCCTCATTCCCCCTTTCCAAAGCCCCTCTCCTAGCACAAATCCCCCCCTACAATTTTCTCTCTATTAGCACAATTCCCCCCAAAAAACATATTTCTACCTAGCACAATTCCGTTGCGCTTATCATATAATCTCTCTTAGCACAACCCCCCCAATCTCCCCTCTTATAACAAAACCTCTTCCCCCACCCCCCCTCCCAAAACAGATCCCCCTAAATCAGCATTCCTAGAACCCCCCAATTTCCCCTACTTCTTACCCCCTGCTGCCCCCCAAATTACCCCTCCTAACACAAATCCCCTCTCCCCAATCTTCTTGCGGCCCCACCACCTCACATGATATGACAATGCCCAGGGCAGCTTTCCCTCCTGCCCACCCCTTGTCCCGGGCCCTGCTCATGGTTGACCTTTTTCCGCACCCTCTGGCCGAGCAGGCCAGGCTGATCAGCATCTCTTGACCTGTGGGCCACCCTTCCGGACCAATGGGCTTAGCTGACCAGTGGGCATTTTTTCTCATGGGCAAAACGAGGTGCACTGCCTTCCTCCTTTACTTGGCTCTCTCTTTGTGGCCAAGCTGTACCATTCAGGGTGGATAGTCAGAGGGGGAGGTCCTGGGGAGGCAGCTGTGCACCCTCATGGTCGACTTTTTCCCCACATCCTCTGACTAAGCAGGCCAGGCTGGCTGGTATCTTTTGACCCCTTGGGCCACCCCTCCAGACCAATGGGCTCAGCTGAACAGTGTGCATTTTGCTCATGGGCAGAGAGGGTGCCCTGTGCTCCTCTTCTGTCCATCTCTTTCATTGTGGCCAAGCTGTCCCATACAGGGTGGTGAGTTAGATGGGGAGGTCCCAGGGACGCAGTTATGCATCCTCATGGTCGACCTGGCCCAGCACCATCAGACCGAGCAGGCCAGGCTGGTCGGCATCTCTTGACCCCGGGGGCCAAGTCTCCAGACCAATGGGCTCAGCTGAATAGTGGGCATTTTGTGCTCATGGGCAAAGGAGGTGCACTGCCCTCCTCCTTTACTTGGCTCTCTCTTTGTGGATAAGCTGTGCCATTTAGGGTGGAGAGTCAGAGGAGGAAGTCCTGGAGAGGCAGCTGTGTATCCTCATGGTCGACCTTGCGCCACACCGTCTGACCGAGCAGGCCAGGCTGGTCGGCATCTCTTGACCTTGTGGGCCACTCCTCCAGACCAATGGGCTCAGCTGGAAAGTGGGCATTTTGTGCTTAAGGGCAAAGGAGGTGCACTGCCCTCCTCCTCTACTTGGCTCTCTCCTTGTGGCCAAGCTGTCTCATTCAGGGTGGAAAGTCAGAAGGGGAGGTTCCGGGGAGGCAGCTGTACCCCTTTATGGTCGGGCCAAGCAGGCCAGACTGGTCGGCATCTCTTGACCCCATGGGCCACCCCTCCAGACCATTGGGTTCAGCTGACCAGTGGGTATTTTTGTTAATAGGAACAGGGGGTGCACTGCGCTCCTCCTCTACCTAGCTCTCTCCTTGTGGCCAAGCTGTCTCATTCAGGGTGGAAAATCAGAGAAGGAGGTTCCAGGGAGGCAGCTGTACCACTTTATGGTCGGCCAAGCAGGCCAGACTGGTCGGCATCTCTTGACCCCATGGGCCACCCCTCCAGACCATTTGGCATTTTTGTTAATGGGAACAGGGGGTGCACTGCGCTCCTCCTCTACCTAGCTCTCTCCTTGTGGCCAAGCTGTCCTATTCAGGCAGCTGTGCACCTTCACGGTCGATCTGTTCCCACCCTTCCCCCAAAAAAGACACAATCTTCGGTTAAAGAATGACTAGTTTGCAGCAAGGTAGCTGCTTTGTTACGCACAAAACCTTGACCCAAAATTATTAAGTACTGGGTTCCCAATGAATGTGAAATGTGCCCAGGGAGAGATGGCCTATGTCACTCCATACTCTGGTCCTGAGGCAAGTGGTGCTACAGTATATCCTGTCCTTCACCCCAGGGAGGGAGGTGGGGTAGCTATCATTGGCTAACCTGGACTTTCCGTCACTGAGGTATGGTCACCTTTAGGGGGTGTTCAGTCATAATCCCACACATGGAAGCTTTCGCTCCACTCTCTCAAGTCATAATGAACCCAATTGGTCATTGTACTAGCCAGACAACTGGCATCTTCAAAATGGCAATGGCAGCACCCTGTGCAAGGACCCATATTCTCTATGTGGCAAAGACCTCAACCTCTTTTTTCCAGATATATGTACCCGGGGATGGTATTTGTTCCTCCAATCTCTGTGCTAATTGAAAGCTATAGAATCTTGGCAATAATGTTCGATAGGCACAGACCACATGACATAGAACCCATTCAGGCCCCATTCACACTTGGCAATTTGGAATCGCCGGCAGAATCGTCTTGTGATTTCAAATCGTGGTCAAATATGCAACGCGCGTTTGGGTGCCATTATTTTATTTTTTATTTATTACTTATTTATTTATTTTACCCAAAATGTTACATGTGATTGGGTAATGTTGACATATGCATCAATGAACCATGCAAAGAGAAATGTTTATTTAATTTATTTATTTTACCTAAATGATGCATGTGATTGGGAAACTTTAACATGTGCTCCACTGACCCATGCAAAGAGAAATTCTTATTTTATTTATTATTTATTTATTTTGCCCAAAAATTTACATGTGATTGGGTAATACTGGCATGTGCTCCAATCACCCATGCAAAGAGAAATTCTTATTTTATTTATTTATTTATTTTACCTAAAAAGATACATGTGATTGGAAAATATTTACATGTGCTCCACTAACCCATGCAAAGAGAAATTCTTATTTTATTTTTTATTTAAGTATTATGGCCCGGATTCACAAATACTGGCGCATATTTATGCCACCGTAGCGTATCTCCTTTACGCTACGCCGACGCAGCGCAGAGA
This sequence comes from Rana temporaria, assembly GCF_905171775.1. NCBI lineage: Eukaryota > Metazoa > Chordata > Amphibia > Anura > Ranidae > Rana > Rana temporaria. The sequence continues at coordinate 19,605,506 of NC_053492.1, forward strand.
GGCAAGCACTGAATTCACAAAGCCAGTGCTTCCAAATCTGCGCTGGGTTTCCAAGGCGTAAGTCTGCGTAAGTGGAAGTGGGTGTGAGCCATGCTAATGAGGCGTGACCCCATGCAAATGATGGGCCGAGCGCCAGACAGATACGTATCGCCAACTGCGCATGCGCCGTCCTGTGGGCGCATCTCAGTGCGCATGCTCACAATCACGTCGGAACAACTGCCTAAGATACGTCGGATCACTGCCTACAGCGTGAACGTAACCTACGCCTAGTCATATTCACGTCCTACGTAAAATACGTCGGCTTGTGTTCCCTGGTGCAGCCCTCTGCATGGATGCTGCTGAGTTACACCTCCTTTATGGGGCATAACTTTACGCCGGACATATGACTTTATGCGCACTGCGTCGGACGGAAGTACGTTCGTGAATCGGCGTATCTCCCTCATTTGTATATGTGAATAGAAAATCAATGGGAGCGCCAAATACGTCCAGCGTAAATATGCGCCCACTCGACCCTGGCGTAGGCAAGTTACTTCGGTCGGATGAAGCCTATTTTCAGGCGTATCTTAGTTTTGTGGGCACGGCGCTCAGATACGATGGCGCATATTTGCACTTACGCGTCGTATCTTGAGATACGTCTGCGCAAGTGCTTTGTGAATCCGGGCCTATTTGTTTATTTTGCCCAAAATGTTACATGAGATTGGGTAATACTGGCATGTGCTCCACTAACCCATGCAAAGAGAAATTCTTATTTTTTATTTAAGTATTATTTGTTTATGTTGCCCAAAATGATACATGTGATTGGTTAATATTGATATATGCTCCATTGAAGCATGCAAAGAGAGTTTATTTTTAATTTAATTTTTTATTTATTTATTTTATCCAAAAATTTACATGTGATTGGGTAATACTGGCATGTGCTCCAATGACCCATGCAAAGAGAAATCCTTATTTTATTTATTTATTTATTTATTTTACCTAAAATTATACATGTGATTTGGAAACTTTAACATGTGCTCCACTGACCTATGCAAAGAGAAATTCTTATTTTATTATTTATTTATTATTTATTTATTTATTTTGCCCAAAAATGTACATGTGATTGGGTAATACTGCCATGTGCTCCAATGACCCATGCAAAGAGAAATTCTTATTTTATTTATTAATTTATTTTACCTAAAATGATACATGTGATTGGAAAATATTTACATGTGCTCCACTAACCCATGCAAAGAGAAATTCTTATTTTATTTTTTATTTAAGTATTATTTGTTTATTTTGCCCAAAATGATACATGTGATTGGGTAATACTGCCATGTGCTCCAATGACCCATGCAAAGAGAAATTCTTATTTTATTTATTAATTTATTTTACCTAAAATGATACATGTGATTGGAAAATATTTACATGTGCTCCACTAACCCAATGCAAAGAGAAATTCTTATTTTATTTTTTATTTAAGTATTATTTGTTTATTTTGCCCAAAATGATACATGTGATTGGGTAATATTGACATATGCTCCATTGAACCATGCAGAGAGTTTTTTTCATTTTATTTTTTATTTATTTATTTTATCCAAAAATGTACATGTGATTGGGTAATACTGGCATGTGCTCCAATGACCCATGCAAAGAGAAATTCTTATTTTATTTATTAATTTATTTGACCTAAAATGATACATGTGATTGGGAAACTTTAACCATGTGCTCCACTGACCCATGCAAAGAGAAATTCTTATTTTATTATTTATTTATTTATTTATTTATTATTTATTTATTTTGCCCAAAAATGTACATGTGATTGGGTAATACTGGCATGTGCTCCAATGACCCATGCAAAAAGAAATTCTTATTTTATTTATTTATTTATTTTACCTAAAATGATACATGTGATTGGGTAATATTGACATATGCTCCATTGAACCATGCAAAGAGAGTTTTTTTTAATTTTATTTTTTATTTATTTATTTTATCCAAAAATGTACATGTGATTGGGTAATACTGGCATGTGCTCCAATGACCCATGCAAAAAGAAATTCTTATTTTATTTATTTATTTATTTTACCTAAAATGATACATGTGATTGGGTAATATTGACATATGCTCCATTGAACCATGCAAAGAGAGTTTTTTTTAATTTTATTTTTTATTTATTTATTTTATCCAAAAATGTACATGTGATTGGGTAACACTGGCATGTGCTCCAATGACCCATGCAAAGAGAAATTCTTAATTAATTAATTTATTTATTTATTTTACCTAAAATGATACATGTGATTGGAAAATATTAACATGTGCTCCACTAACCCATGCAAAGAGAAATTCTTATTTTATTTTTTATTTAAGTATTATTTGTTTATTTTGCCCAAAATGATACATGTGATTGGGTAATACTGCCATGTGCTCCAATGACCCATGCAAAGAGAAATTCTTATTTTATTTATTAATTTATTTTACCTAAAATGATACATGTGATTGGAAAATATTTACATGTGCTCCACTAACCCAATGCAAAGAGAAATTCTTATTTTATTTTTTATTTAAGTATTATTTGTTTATTTTGCCCAAAATGATACATGTGATTGGGTAATATTGACATATGCTCCATTGAACCATGCAAAGAGAGTTTTTTTCATTTTATTTTTTATTTATTTATTTTATCCAAAAATGTACATGTGATTGGGTAATACTGGCATGTGCTCCAATGACCCATGCAAAGAGAAATTCCTATTTTATTTATTATTTATTTATTTTGCCCAAAAATGTACATGTGATTGGGTAATACTGGCATGTGCTCCAATGACCCATGCAAAGAGAAATTCTTATTTTATTTATTAATTTATTTGACCTAAAATGATACATGTGATTGGGAAACTTTAACCATGTGCTCCACTGACCCATGCAAAGAGAAATTCTTATTTTATTATTTATTTATTTATTTATTTATTACTTATTTATTTTGCCCAAAAATGTACATGTGATTGGGTAATACTGGCATGTGCTCCAATGACCCATGCAAAAAGAAATTCTTATTTTATTTATTTATTTATTTTACCTAAAATGATACATGTGATTGGGTAATATTGACATATGCTCCATTGAACCATGCAAAGAGAGTTTTTTTTAATTTTATTTTTTATTTATTTATTTTATCCAAAAATGTACATGTGATTGGGTAATACTGGCATGTGCTCCAATGACCCATGCAAAAAGAAATTCTTATTTTATTTATTTATTTATTTTACCTAAAATGATACATGTGATTGGGTAATATTGACATATGCTCCATTGAACCATGCAAAGAGAGTTTTTTTTAATTTTATTTTTTATTTATTTATTTTATCCAAAAATGTACATGTGATTGGGTAACACTGGCATGTGCTCCAATGACCCATGCAAAGAGAAATTCTTAATTAATTAATTTATTTATTTATTTTACCTAAAATGATACATGTGATTGGAAAATATTAACATGTGCTCCACTAACCCATGCAAAGAGAAATTCTTATTTTATTTTTTATTTAAGTATTATTTGTTTATTTTGCCCAAAATGTTACATGTGATTGGGTGAGGCTGGGTTCACACTACGGTTTTCCCGTCCGTCAGCCGCATACGATTTATATGAAAAACCGTATGCGGCTGAAACGGACGGGAACGTATGGAACCGCACACATGTGCGTTTTCCATTGACATTAATGTTAAAGGAAAACGTATGCGTTTGCCATACTGTTTTAAAAACGACCGCAAAACCGTGGTTGAACACGGTTTTGCGGACGTTTAAAAAACGTTTTGCCAGCAAATCGTACGCACCCAGATGCATCTGAGTGCATACGATTTGCAATGCATTCTCTATCTATACGTTTTCCCGTCCGGGCCCGTACGTTTTCAATACTGAAATCGTATGCGGCTGACGGACGGGAAAACCGTAGTGTGAACCCAGCCTAATATTGACATATGCTCCATTGAACCATGCAAAGAGAGTTTTTTCATTTTATTTTATTTATTTATTATTTATTACTTACATTTTACTGATAGGTCTACTTTAATACATTCTTATATCTATCAGGGATGTCCGTGGTGAATTTGTATTTTTAGGTCTGTACAAACAATCCCCAGTGTAAAAAAATGAAGTTGGACCCACCCAATCCCTACAGTCTCCTATTTGCTGTAAAATGGTAACGTCAATTTAAAAAGATATTTTCAATATTTTTTAATCTGTAGCATTTCCAGCAATGAAGATCCTTTGTTACAGGGTGACAACGGTGTGTCGCTGTCTCCCAATTGTGCCCCAAAGTTGTCACCCTGTCAAGCGGACCTTCAATGGGGGCTACCTGTGGGCGTTTCAACACACATTACACAGACATGGTCCACTATTGTCAACATCAGGAAACCCGCCCCGAGGAATACCATGCAGCCATCACTGGAGTGCATGTAGATAGAAGTATAGGGTCTGGGATGTTTTCCGGGACACGACCATATCGGTACAGTTTAGTAAAAAGCGCGACTGTCCCAGCAAATCCGGGGCAGTTGGCAAGTATGATGTAATGCAAGATTATTGCGGGGGCCCCCATGAACCTGAGGCCCCTGGGCAGTGCCCAAGAGTACCCTTGCATTAAGATGGCCCTGTCTACACCTTTCTCTTATTTTAAGCACCTATTTTAGCCAATGCTTTTTGGTGTCATGGATGCTGTTGGTCTATTTCATAGAATATGTGTGACTGAGGCACTGGATTTGACTCATCAAGGGATAACGGTTGAAGAAGGTGACCTAGAGTCATACAGGGCTCAATGACTCCTGAGGCTGCTCTCTGTACAACTGGGTATCCCTAAATGGGGAATCAAAACTTTGGAATCTACATGGAAAAAGTCCAATGAGAGCACCAGCACAAAGAGGTAACAGTCCAGAGTCTATTAAGAGTCTATTAACCACTTCACTACCGGGCACTTAAACCCCCTTCCTTCCCAGACCAATTTGCAGCTTTCAGCGCTGACGCATTTTGAATGACAATTGCGCGGTCATACAACACTGTACCCAAATTATATTTTTATTATTTTTCCCCCACAAATAGAGATTTCTTTTGGTGGTATTTGATCACCTCTGCGGTTTTTATTTTTTGCGCCTTAAACAAAAAAGACAGAACATTTTGAAAAAAACACAATGGGCTGGATTCACGTAGCTTGGCGCATCTTTATACCGGCGTAGCGCAGAGGCAAGAGCAGTATTCACAAAGCACTCGCTCCCGACGTTGCGCCAGCGTAACGGAAATTGGCCGGCGTAAGCCCGCCTAATTCAAAGTAGGAAGGTAGTGGGCGTGATACATTTAAATTAACCGTGACCCCATGCAAATGAAGGGCCGAACGAACGGCGCATGCATTTGCATATTCGACGCGTAAATCAATGGAAGCGCCCCTTGCGGCCAGCATAAATATGCGCCCACGATACGACGGCGTAGGAAACTTACGTCGGCCTAATTTCAGGCGTATCTAGTTCTATGGGTACGGCGCATAGATACGACGGCACACATTGACACTTACGCGGCGTATATAGAGATACGTCGGCGTAAGTGCTACATTAATCAAGCCCCCTATTTTTTACTTTTTGTTATAATATTATCCCAATTAGAAAAAAAAAAAAAATTCCTCAGTTTAGGCCGATACATATTCTTCTACATATTTTTGGTTAAACAAAAATCGCAATAAGCGTTTATTGATTGGTTTGCGCAAAAGTTATAGCGCCTACAAAATAAGGGATAGATTTATGATTTTTTTTTTTTTTTTTTACTAGTAATGGCGACGATATGCGATTTTTGTCAGGCCTGCGATATTGCGGCGGACACATCGGACACTTTTGACACTATTTTGGAACCATTCACATTTACACAGCGAACAGTGCTATAGTAAGGCACTGGTTACTGTATAAATGTGACTGGCAGGGAAGGGGTTAACACTAGGGGGCGAGGAAGGGGTTAAATGTATTCCCTGGGAGTGATTCTTACTGTGGGGGGAGGGGACTGACTGGGGGAGGTGACCGATCTGTGTCCCTATGTACAAGGGTCACAGCATCGGTCTCCTCTCTCCCTGACAGCATGTGGAGCTCTGTGTTTACACACAGAGCTCCACGTCCCTGTTGTCACCGCCGATCGCGGGTACCTGGCGGACATCGCGGCCTCCAGACACGCGTATCGGCATCTCAGCGATGCGCCGGGCACAGTTTTTCCCCGCTGCGCGCCCCCAGGGCGCGCGCGGGAAATGCACAATAAAAGGACGTCCAGGGATGTCCACCCGGCTGTTGAGAGCCGTGCTTTGGACGTCTTTCGTCTACAGCGCGGGTCTCAAGTGGTTAAATAATGGTGTTTACTAACAATAGGACAATATAAAACAGGCAATGCGTTTTGAGGGTATCTCCCCCTTCTTCAAGGCTCAAAATATTGCGTGTAATCCTGAGGACTCAAATCACCCTGAATGAGGAACCTAAACTTGGAAATCTACATGAAAAAAGTCCAATCAGAGCCCCAAGCACAAAGGAGTAATGTCGCAATTTCCGACAAGAAAAGTTCGCCGTGAGATTTTGGTCGGAAATTCCGTGTAGGCTCCATCAGACTTTTTCTGGTGGAATTTCCGACAGCAAAAATTTGAGAGCTGGTTCTCAATTTTTCCGACAAGAAAAGCTCTTGTCGGAAATTCTGATTGTCTGTATGCAATTCCGACGCACGAAAAAAGACAGTGGCCTGGATTCAGCTAGATTTGCGCATTTATTACGGAGGCGCAGGGCAACGATTTTGCCCTGCGCCCCCGCAATTTTTTTGCGCTGCCCTCGATTCACGGAGCAGAAGCTCCGTAAATTGCGCGGGCGCGCTGGCAAAATTCCCTGGCGCGAGCCCGCGCAATTTAAATGATCCCGTAGGGGGCGGGAATCATTTAAATTAGGCGCGTTCCCGCGCCGATCGCAGAGCGCATGCTCCGTTGGGAAACTTTCCCGACGTGCATTGCGGCAAATGACGTCGCAAGGACGTCATTTGCTTTAAAGTGAACGTGAATGGCGTCCAGCGCCATTCACGAATCACTTACGCAAAGTACGTAAAATTCAAATTTCGCGACGCGGGAACGACGAGTATACGTAACATTGGCTGCCCCTGCTAATAGCAGGGGCAGCCTTACGCAAAAACCGCCGTACGGAAACGACGTAATTTGCGTACGCAGGGCTCGCGCAACGTTGTGAATCGGTGTTAGTATGCAATTTGCATACTATACGCTGAGCACAATGGGAACGCCACCTAGCGGCCATCGCAAGAATGCAGCCTAAGATATGCGGGCATAAGAGCCTTATGCCGCGCAGATCTTAGGCTGCAGTCGGCGTAACGAGGTTCCTGAATCAGGAGCATTCGTTACGCCGGGGCAAGAAAGCAATTGCGCTGTGTAACCTATGGTTACACAGGCGCAATTGCTTCTTGAATCCACCCCAATACAAATTGGGTTCATTAAAATAGAAGCAGAGTAAATTTACAAACTGTTGTACTGGTCAGAGTATTCATGTACATAAGGTGGTCAATGATGAATGTCACGTCCCTGCGTGTTTCGCCAACAATGGCTTCTTCAGGAGATTATACAGACCACCAATTTACAAAATAGTTCTGACAATAAATCCATATAAAAAAATAATTTAATTTTGATCCTGGGTGCATTTCTTGTTTCATCTTTCAAATGGTTATTGTTGGTGATTGAGTCATTTCGAGTCTTCCTGATTACACACAATATTTTGAGCTTTGAATAATGGAGAGATACCCTCCAAACTTGCTTGGGAAGTGAGTTAAGTGACCCTATAAGATCCGACACCCAGGGCTGTCTTAAAGAGAGGGCACACCTGGGCACTGCCCAGGGGCCGCAGTTGCATGGGGGGGCCCCTGCACTTTCCCCAAAGCAGCTTGTCCTTGAGCCCACACTGCCCCGAAATTTGGGGCACCATGATGGCACTGAGAGTGATAGATGCACAGGGGAGGCAATCTGCCTCCTACCTACTTGATGTCTGTTTACCTGCACTGTCATCATTGTAGGGGCCCCAGAGCATTGCTTTGCCCAGGGGCCCATGATGCTATTAAGACTGTCCTGCCGACACCTCATCCCTTTTCAATAGATAGGTGTGATAGCAAGAGGGGTTGGGGATTATAACGGTGCCCAATACACAAAGGAAGATTCAAAATTAGTAAAGTTAGAAATTTTACTCTGGATTTTCCGAGCATTTCCAAACGGCGCTGATTGTCTCCTATCGGCTCTGCTTGGCTCCGCCCCCCCTCCTCAGGCCAAACGCGATATTGCAAACCGCTTTGGCTTGAGTCCTGCTCGTTTTGCGAGACAACACTAGCAAAACCAGTCAGATTTTTTTTTAAATACAGTGCTCATATTGCAAGACGCTCATTAACCGCGTTACCCGCAATCCGAGGTTCCACTGTATTATGCATTTTTGTTTTGGAGTTTGGTTTGGATTTCGACTTCAATGAGACTTAAGTGGGGTACACACTATCAGAAAATTGGGCAAAAGAGTGTCCAATTTTCCTCATTGTTTCAAAGCAAATCATAAACAATGGCCCAGATTCAGGTAGCAATTGCGCCTGCGTAACCATAGTTACGCAGCGCAATTGCTGACTTGCGCCGGCGTAACGAGTTCTCCTGATTCAGAGAACTCGTTACGCCGACTGCAGCCTAAAATCTGCGTGGCATAAGGCTCTTATGTCACGCAGATTTTAGGCTGCATTCTAGCGATGACCGCTAGGGGGCGCTCCCATTGTGATCTGTGTATAGTATGCAAATTGCATACTAACACCGATTCACAACGTTGCGCGAGCCCTGCGTACGCAAATTACGTAGTTTGTGTACGTCGGGTTTCGCGTAACGTTACACATCCTAATAGCAGGCGCAGCCAATGCTATAGGATACCCGGCGTTCCCGCGTTGTGACGTTCGAATTTTACGTTGTTTGCGTAAGTGAATCGTGAATGGCGCTGGACGCCATTCACGTTCACTTTGAAGCAAATGACGTCCTTGCGACGTCATTTGCCGCAATGCACGTCGGGAAAGTTTCCCGACGGAGCATGCGCTGTACGCTCGGCGCGGGAGCGCGCCTAATTTAAATGATTCCCGCCCCCGGCGGGATCATTTACATTGCGCGCGCTTACGCCGGGCAATTTTGCCGGCGCGCCCTCGCAATTTACGGAGCTACTGCTCCGTGAATCGAGGGCAGCGCAAATTATTTGCGGGGGCGTAGGGCAAAATCGTTGCCCTGTGCCTCCGCAAATAATGCGCAAGTCGTACCTGAATCCGGGCCAATGAAGGAAAATTTGTACGAAAATTCTCGGACGACAAAGGATTTTTTTTTTGGTTGTTTATTGTGTCTGAGCATGCAAAGTCTTTCGTTCCTGACTTTTCTCGTATGAAAACAGTACACATTAAATGAAAATCTTTCATCCTGTTCCCTTATGACAGGGGTCATGACATGTGGCCTGCGGAGCCCTCTGATGTGGCCCGCGACCTCTTTCTCTGGAATGGAGGGTTGGCGGGCCCAGATCGCAGGTTGCCGACCAGCCATACCACAGCATCAGTGTTGTGAATGAAACTGGTGGTAGAGGAAGAAAGCGGCTGCAGAGCAGAGCCCCATAAGCCGATGCTTCCTCTACAGCGCCGGCTTTTGCCACAGGCGGAGTCTATGGCAAAGTTCAGCTAACCCGCAGGATAGACACAGGTTTGCAGTATGCTGCACCCGAGGTGTGGGTAAACTGTAGCACATCAGTGTGAAAGCAGTCTTAGGCCCTTTCCACACGATCATAAAAAAATAAAAGCAGATGGTGCAGCGCTATAAAAAGTCCATATATAATGCAAAGACACCTTCAGTGAACATAGTGCTGGTAAACAAAGGGCATAAGAAGTGACTTCACAAGTGCGATGAAACCTCCACCACCAGATGAAATGGCCTCTCACCTCACACCGAGGACCCTATGATGATAAAGGGTCAAAAGTGCCTTTTCCTTGCGGGCACTAAAAGGTTAATCCAATGATCGATATCCAGATGATGAACACAGAAGGTTTTCCCAGGTCTCATACATTAATGAAATGACAAGAAGCAACATACATAGTGCTCTCCATCTCAACAAATAAAAATGTATGAAAATAACAGGTATAAACTTACATACAAGGCACCAATGCATCCGGTGCCGATGTATACATCGTTGTGTACAAAGAGAACATGATGGCCGCCGGTGACGTCACGACGCTTTCCACGCGATCGGCCAGACCAAATGGGACCCTTAATTCACCTCTATAGAGCGACAGATGTCCGTTTACGCCCGCCTACCTCCAATCTTAAAAACAGAAGAGAATTCAACCCCTTTCATTGGGTGGATAGGAGGGCCTCCGCTCATTGTGGCCCTCAACTGATTACCAAGTTGCTTAAGTGGCCTTCAAAAGTGTCTTCAAAAGGTTGGGCACCCCTGCCTTACGAGAAACATTTTGGAGCTTGTCCCTTCGGAAATTTTCATTCAGAAGGTCGGAATCGACTGTAGAAAGTTGTGTACATCGAGGATCCAACTCTGACTAGGCAGAGAGAATGGCTGGATAAGCAGCAAGTCTATAGAATGGCCACCATAAGGAGGACAGAGAACAGGCAAATATTCCAGATGCAGAGTCAATTTGGAGTAGGAGAGAAAGTTGGACGTATGCTGTCCATTTTGTTTAGATCTAATACCCCTTCCTCCAATGTTGCGGCAATTAGGACATCAAGAGGAGGAATCTCTACCGATGGGCCAGAGATAATGCACACGTTTTATGAATTCTATAAAACTTTGTATAAATCCAAGAGGGGTGAAGGGAGTGGAGGCATGGATGCTTTCTTTCAGGAAATAAAAGTCCCGACCTTGTCAGAGAAGGATAAATTGGATTTGGAATCCCCAGTTACGTTAGAGGAATTGCAGCAGGCAGTGGCTGGGATGCCTAGTCAAAAATCACCAGGCCCAGACAGAAATATATAAACGGTACGGTGAAATATTGCTTCCAGAACTGTTGAAGACATTGGAGTGGGAATTAATTGAGGGGAGACTTCCCACCTCAATGTCGAAAGCGACTGTCATTGTAATTCATAAGGAGGGAAAAGACCAATTTGATCCTTCTTCCTATCGACCAATCTCATTACTATGCACCGATGTAAAGATCTTAGCTAAAGTACTGCCAACTCGCCTAAATGGGTGTATCAAGTATCTTTTAGATCCCGACCAGTCTGGCTTCATTCAAAACAGGTCAACAAGCATTAATATCAGAAGGGTTTTCCTAAACATGCAGATTCCAACGGATAACGAGGGCCCTAGAGCGGTGCTGGCCCTTGATGCCGCAAAGGCATTTGATAGCCTTGAGTGGGTGTATTTGTGGAAGGTGCTAGAGAGTTTTGGATTTGGCCCCTCTTTTATTAGCTGGGTCAAATTACTATATAGGGAACCACGAGCAAAAATTCAAATAAATAATGAGCTTTCAGAAATGTTTCAGCTGGAGAGAGGGACACGTCGGGGCTGTCCCCTCTCCCCCCTCTTGTTTGCCCTCGCTATAGAGCCATTGGTAATTATGACCAGATCGAGGACTGGCATACAGGGGTTTAGAAGGCAGTTGGAGGAGGACAGGATAGCATTGTAAGCTGACGATGTCCTGTTCTTTTTAGGCGACGTTGAAGCCTTATTAGCTATAGTGATGCAAATGGTTGGGGAATTTGGCCAATTTTCAGGCCTGGCTATCAATTGGGAAAAATCGGCTTTGTTACCAATAGACCCACTTGGTGACCAGATACCGCTCGGAGCCTCCCAGCTAAAATTGGTTACAAAACTAAAATACCTTGAGGTCTGGATTACGAGTGATATAAATCAGTATGTTAATAATAATATAGCCCCACTATTACCGTATTTTCCGGCGTATAAGATGACCTTTTAACCTCTGAAATTCTTCTTAAAAGTCAGGGGTCGTCTTATACGCCGGTAACCAAACATCCCTTACCTTATCCTAAGACATGCAGAATCGCGGCCGTCCATTTTTCAAAAGCCGCGCCTCCTTCGTCTTCTGTTCCGTGATAGGCGGAACACTCAGCTTCCCAGCAGACACTGTGTTCAGTGTTCGCCTATCACGGAGGCCCTCTCGTCCTCGGACGAGAGGGCCTCCGTGATAGGCGAACACTGAACACAGTGGCCCAGATTCTCAAAGGAGATACGACGGCATATCTCCAGATACGCCGTCGTATCTCTGAGTCTGAGCCATCGTATCTATGCGCCTGATTCTTAGAAAAATGGACGGCCGCGATTCTGCATGTCTTAGGATAAGGTGGCTCAACGCGATTGGCACTGCGCTGACAAGCCATTCACCTCTGCAGCTAGGGGTTCGAATCCCGGTCTTGGCTACATGTGATTTGAGTTTGGTGGTCTCAGCCCGGCTCCCGGTGGGTGTGCTATGCGAAGTAAACCCAACCTGCCTCCCACAAAAACCACCACACTTACACACGCACTCGAAATTGGGTTAACATCCACGCACTTTGACCACGCGGTCTCTAAAAAGAGAGGCGAAGGACTAACGGGGGTGGTTGAGCGGGCTAGATCCTCTCACTCCCTTATAGGGAGTCCCTCTGCCCTGTTAGGCTTTAAAGTGGAGCAGGTAGGGCGGGCTATGTGGGAGGACCCCCTCACACACCCGCCATTGCCACCCGGGGCATGGAGAAAGGTGGCAGAATGCCTCTGGGGGAGGCTTGCCTACTCCCAACTCCTGCAGTCCGGCTCCTCTCTCGAATACACGCACAAAATACACTTAAAAAAAAAAGACACAGTGAGGCATGTCATAAGGGAACAGCGAATCTGGCATGTAGTGGCACAGTGAGGCATGTAATGGGGCACAGTGAGTCATGTAATGGGGCACAGTGAGTCTGGCATGTAATGGGACACAGTGAGTCTGGCATGTAATGGGGCACAGTGAGTCTGGCATGTAATGGCACAGTAAGGCATGTAGTGGCACAGTCTGGCATGTAATGGCACACTAGTAGTGGCAGTGAGGCGAGGCATGACTAGTAGGGCGAGTATATCCCAAAATCAACATTTTAGCTGGAAAATTAGGGGGTCGTCTTATACGCCCAGTCGTCTTATACGCTGGCAAATACGGTACTTAAATTAAAACAAAAAAGAGACATTTGGAACCGACTCCCTCTGTCTGCAGCAGGGCGGTGTAACCTAATAAAAATGATATGGTTACCACAGATATTATACTTGTATTATAACTCACCAATCTGGATAGGTCAAACGTGGTTCAAGAGAATAGAATCACTTTTTAGGGAGTTAATGTATAGGGGGGCCAAGCCAGGATTAGCTTGCAGACTATGCAACTTCCAACAAAAGAGGGGGGTATGGCGGTTCCACACCCGAGATCATACTTCTTGGCATCTCAGCTACAACATCTAGCGGGTTGTGGAACTCTAGTGGTAGACTGATGCTAACGGGGGCCCCACATAATATACTAGTGGAGGCTCTAGAGGCAGACTCATTTATCCATAGATGCCCCGACCATAAAACTAGTCAGCAAATTATGGCATACAGCGAAGGCATTATTGGGGTACACTGGGGTAACAGAGTTTGCCCCTTTATGGAACAATAAAAACTTGGCGGAAGTAATGGGTATAGAGAAATCCTGGGAATGGGAAAGACAGGGCTCTAACCGTTTAATTCATCTGTGGTTCTCATGAAAACGTTTCTAGATTTAAGACGCAAATTCAACATATCAAACAAGATGTTTTATAAATACCTTCAGATTCGGCATGCCATCCAAGTACAGTTCAGGTCACAAATAATTGAATGGACTCAGATCCCCTCCCTCCTAAAAAATAATTATGACCATTGACCAATACATCTAAAGGTCTAATCTCAGAGATTACAGAGAGTACATTAGACTGGGGGCTAGAGTAATAAGTAGAGCAGGAACCTCTAATGCCCTGTACACACGATTGTTTCGTCTGATGAAAACGGAGCGATGGACTGTTTTCATCGGACGTTTTCATCGGACGAACCGATCGTGTGTGGGCCCCATCAGTTTTTTTCCCATCGGTGAAAAAAAATAGAACCTGTTTTAAAATTTTCGTATGGTTAAAAAAAAACGATAGAAAAAAATGATCGTCTGTGGGGAAATCCATCGGTCAAAAATTCACGCATGCTCAGAATCAAGTTGACGCATGCCCCGAAGCATTGAACTTAATTTTTCTCAGCACGTCGTAGTGTTTTAACCGATGGTGTGTGGGCAAGACTGATGAAAGTCATCTCCATCGGATATCTGATGAAAAAATCCATCGGTTCGTTTTCATCAGAATAACCGATCGTGTGTACACGGCTAAAAAGTAGAGTAGGATGGGACAGAGATCTGGGAACAGTAACTGTTTAACAATGGGGCAACATCCTAGAACGAGGAGCACTGGTTTCAATTGCTCCTGCGCAGAAATGGTCCCACCTGTTCCTATTACATAGAGTCTATCATACCCCTAAAAAAATGTTTAAACTTGGGTGGAGACAAAATGATGAATGTCCTAGGTGTAAGGCGACAGGTGATTTTATACATATGGGGCTAGATTCAGGTAGGGGGACGTAAGTTTGTGCAGGCGTAGCGTATGTTATTTACGCTACGCTGCCGCAATTTAGAGAGGCAAGTGCTATATTCACAAAGCACTTGCCTCCTAAGTTACGGCGGCGTAGCGTAAATGGGCCGGCGTAAGCGCGCCTAATTCAAATGAGGATGAGGGGGGCGTGTTTTATGTAAATGTCTAGTGACCCGACGTGATTGGCGTTTTTTACGAACGGCGCATGCGCCGTCCGTGGACATATCCCAGTGTGCATTGCTCCAAAGTACGCCGTTTCTATGTGAACATAACATAACATAATACAATCAAGCCCGATTCGCGTACGACTTACGCAAATGACGTAAAAAGATAGGCCTGTTCCGACGTCAATACCTTGCATGGGCTGCGCCACCTAGGGAGCAACTTTATCTTTACGCCGGCGTATCTTTAACGTAAACGGTGTAACTAATTGTGACGGGCGCACGTACTTTCGTGAATCGGCGTATCTAGTCATTTGCATATTCTACGTCAAACTCAACGGAAGCGCCACCTAGCGGCCAGCGTAAATATGCACCCTAAGATACGACGGCGTAGGAGACTTACGCCGCTCGTATCTTAGCCTAATTTAAGCGTATCTGGTTTCCAGAATACGCTTACATTTACGATGGCGTAGATTCAGAGTTACGACGGCGTATCTACTGATACGCCGGCGTAACTGTACCTGAATCTAGCCCATGGTCTGGAAATGCCCCAAGTTATTTAGATACTGGGTGGAGATAATAGACAGGGTCAATAAAATCTTTAGGACCTCACTAGAACCAGTGGCTATAACTTGCCCCCTAGGGAGTATGGAGGAATGTAGAGTCCCGTCGGGTACTTTGGAAGTGGTGCTGAGATGCTTATTTTAAAGTGGAGTTTCCAACAAAAATACAATTTAGCATTAATGTGCATATAATACCCTGAAAAAAAAACATTTGGATAATTTTTTTTTTTTACTCACCTGGAAATACCTGTTGCCATGTGGTCCCACAAAATCTGCCTTCTGAATCACCTTGGTTTGTGACGTCATCTCCCTCTGCTCCTCAGCGCGCTACTGCTCCTGGGAAATGTGTGTCATCATTTCCCAGGATGCACTGCGATTCCCCTAGGGCTAGAATCGCGGCACTTCAAAAACAGGAAGTGACGCGATTCAATGAAGATTTCGGCGCCATGGCTTCTTACACTGTTTGTGTCATCCTCGTTGCCATCACAACAGGGCGGGCCATTCCGACTTCGCTGCCCGTTGTGATGGCAAAACGAGAATGGGGCAGGACGGACGGTGCATGATGGTCACCGCTCGTCACGACTGGTCAGCACTATTCAGGAAGTAAGTTCTTGTGGGCTTCACATGCCCACAAGCAAAATGAGAACTACAGCAATGAATTTTTAATAGTATCGTTACACAAAAACTCGGGCGACCGGCGGGGGATTTGGACACAGTAAGTCAAATTATTTGCACAATAGAGTTGCCTGATGAAATAACTTAGGTTTGAAAATTGCAAAATGTGATTGGAACCCCGCTTTAACCACGAAAGTTAATTGCACGAAAATGGCAGGCACAGACTCCCCCGTCGGTGGGAAACTGGGTGGAGATTATCAACTCAATGATTTGGAGCGAGAGAGTGGAATTCATTAGACAAGGCAACTATAAAAAGTTTGAGAGAATGTGGGGGCCCTGGCTGGGGGCAATGGGGTATCCTTCTTTAGGGGTTGGCATTCCCCCCGTCCTAGGTCTACTCGTCTCTATATGAATTGGGACGTCCTGCCATTGCCAGCACTACTTATCAATAAGGGCTTTTAGTTCCTTTCCTTCTCCCTCTGTCCCCTTTTTATTATTTTTTATTTTTTCTCCTTTCGCCTTTTTTTGTCCTGTTTTTTTCTTCCCTCTTTTTTTTTGCTTTTTTTTCTCTTTTTCTTCCCTTCTCCTTTTTTGGAGCACTTTCATTCTCATAGGGTAGGTAATCTTACTCTCTTTAAGGTAATTTAATTATGATTACACACTATACGAAAATCATATAAAAGTTCCTTCGACAGGTACGATAATTTTCTTATGGTGTGTACGAACCTTTACAGTTCACAAATTAAACATTTTGCAGGTTTTGCAAATTTTTTAAAAGTTTAGCAGAACCACAACTGATGGAACTTTTTCAGAAGTTCTCTCATCTTCTTAGATTTTACCCCCTTCCTGACCAGAGCACTTTTTACAATTCGGCACTGCGTCGCTTTAACTGACAATTGCGCGGTCGTGCGACTTTGTACCGTTTAAAAAATGAGCTATAAACAAAAATAGAGCGACAATTTTGAAAAAAATGCAATATGTTGTACTTTTTGCTATAATAAATGTCCCACATTTTTTTCCCCAATTTTTTTTTTTCCCTCAGTTTAGGCCAATATGTATTCTTCTACATGTTTTTGTTAAAATAAATCGCAATAAGCATATATTGATTTGTTTGAGCAAAAGTTATGGGCCCAGATTCACAGAGAGCATGGCGCACATTACGCCGCCGTAGCGCACACACGGCACGCCAACGTAGCGCGGAGAGGCATGCATTGCATTTATCAAGCCAGTGCTCCCAAGGGTTTCGAAGGCTCACGCCGGCGTAGGTGGACCCCATGCAAATGATGGGCCGAGTGCCAGACCGGTATACCGGCGTGGCGCAGTGTTTTACGCCTGGCGTATCACAAACTGCACATGCGCCGTGACGTGGACGCATGAACAGCACCCCCCTGCGCCTGCTCACAACCACGCCGGCACAACCGCCTAAACTACGCCGGATCACCGCGTACGCCGTGAACATAACGTACGCCCAGCCAGACGCACGTCCAATGCAAAGTGCGCCAGCTTGTGTTCCCTGGTGCAGACGACATGTCAGACAGTGACATTGAGAAGGAGAAGCGAAAGAAGAACTTCTCCGTGCCTGTTGACGCAGTAGTGCTATGACCATGGCTGCCCCTGGCATGTTGGCATACAGATGTGTTGTCCTGCAAGTGTGGTTGCTCAGCTCGTCCGTAACGATGCTGCTGCAGCTGCTCTCCAGCTGACCTGTGCATGTCTGTTGCCGGGTTGCGCCTCATGTATGGGGAATAACTTTACGCCGGATGTACAACTTATGCGCATTTCGCGCGTAGCATGCGCAGGCCGCACGCACGTTCGTGAATAGCCGTATTTGTCTCATTTGCATGTTTCAATGGCTAATCAATGGGAGCAGCACCATGCGTCCAGCCCATATGTGCGCCCACCCTATGCCGGCGTGTGTAAGCTACGTCGGCCTGGTGTAGCCTGTTTTTAGGAGCATGTTGGTTCGTGGGTCTGCCGCACACATACGCCGGCGCACATTTGCACTTACGTCGACGTAACGTGCTATACGTCGGCGTAAGTGCTTGGTGAATCTGGGCCATGGTGTCTACAAAATAGGGGATAGAATTATGGCATTTTTATTATAATTTTGGTGGCAATCTGCGTTTTTTATCGGGACTGCGATATTACGGCGGAAACATCGGACACTTTTGACACAATTTTGGGACCATTGACAATTTTACAGCGATTAGTGCTATAAAAATGCACTGATTACTGTATAAATGTCACTGGCAGGGAAGGGGTTAACACTAGGGGGCGATCAAGGGGTTAATTGTGTTCCCTCTGCATGTTCTAGCTGGAGGGGGGACGGGACTTACTAGGGGAAATGACAGATCGCTGTTCATACTTTGTACAGAACAGACGATCAGTCATTATGAGAACCAGGATCTGTGTATTTACACACACAGATCCCGGTTGTCGCTGTGCCACGAGCAATCGCGGGTGCCCGGCAGTTATCGCGGCCCGCCGGGCACTCGCATTGGCTCCAGGGGCGAGCAGCGTGCGCCACAGAGCGAGGCGACGTAACATAACGTTGTTTCGCCCAGCCGAGGAGCCATACTGCCGCAGTAAATCTGCAGCAGGTGGTCGGCAAGTGGCTAGTAAAAAGGTGACAAAAGCATTACCAGAATGGTTCAGTAAGTCCTACATCGTAGTCACCAAACTGTTTGGAAGAGAGAATCATCATGAAATGATGGGTGACAAAGTGGCCTCTGATTTTAGTGGAACTGCAAAATTCAGAAGGAATTAATGGGTTATAGGGCAAAGAACAAAACGATTGTCCAACTGTTCAATATTATGGATATTTGATGTTCTAGTCCAGTGGTCTCCTAAATGTAGCCCCCGGGGCTGGATGTGACCCTTTGCATACCTTTATTCGGGCCCTAGGGCATTATTCCTCCTGCTGACAACAACAATGGGACATGATTCCTGCCAATGACACCAACAGAAGGGCACTATTCCTCCCACTGACTCCAATGATGGGGCACTATTCCTCTCACTGACACCAATGATTGGGCACTATTCCTCTTACTGACACCAATGATTGGGCACTATTCCTCCTACTGATTCCAACGATGGGAACTATTCCTCCCACTGATACCAATGAGGAAGCACTATTCCTCCCACTGATACCAATGATAGGACACCATTCCTCTCACTGATACCAATGATAGGACACTATTCTTCCCACTGATACCAATGATAGGACACTATTCTTCCCACTGATACCAATGATGGCGCACTATTCCTCCCACTGATACCAATGATAGGACACTATTCCTCCCACTGATACCAATGATAGGACACTATTCCTCTCACTGATACCAATGATAGGACACTATTCCTCTCACTGATAACAATGATAGGACACTATTCCTCTCACTGATACCAATGATAGGACACTATTCCTCCCACTGACTCCAATGATGGGACACTATTCCTCCCACTGACTCCAATGATGGCACACTATTCCTCCCACTGACTCCAATGATAGGACACTATTCCTCTCACTGAT
The DNA here is from genome assembly GCF_905171775.1 of Rana temporaria. Lineage (NCBI taxonomy): Eukaryota > Metazoa > Chordata > Amphibia > Anura > Ranidae > Rana > Rana temporaria. Next base: position 19,625,016 of record NC_053492.1, read on the forward strand.
ACCAATGATAGGACACCATTCCTCTCACTGATACCAATGATAGGACACTATTCTTCCCACTGATACCAATGATAGGACACTATTCTTCCCACTGATACCAATGATAGGACACTATTCTTCCCACTGATACCAATGATAGGACAATATTCCTCCCACTGATACCAATGATAGGACACTATTCTTCCCACTGATACCAATGATGGGACACTATTCTTCCCACTGATACCAATAATGGGACACTATTCTTCCCACTGATACCAATGATGGGACACTATTCTTCCCACTGATACCAATGATGGGACACTATTCTTCCCACTGATACCAATGATAGGACACTATTCTTCCCACTGATACCAATGATGGGACACTATTCTTCCCACTGATACCAATGATGGGACACTATTCTTCCCACTGATTCCAATGATGGGACACTATTCCTCTCACTGATACCAATGAGGAAGCACTATTCCTTCCACTGATACCAATGATAGGACACTATTCCTCCCACTGATACCAATGATAGGACACTATTCCTCTCACTGATACCAATGAGGAAGCACTATTCCTCCCACTGACACCAATGATGGGGCACTATTCTTCCCACTGATATGACACTATTCTTCCCACTGATACCAATGATAGGACACTATTCCTCCCACTGATACCAATGATAGGACACTATTCCTCTCACTGATACCAATGATAGGACACTATTCCTCTCACTGATAACAATGATAGGACACTATTCCTCTCACTGATACCAATGATAGGACACTATTCCTCCCACTGATACCAATGATGGGACACTATTCTTCCCACTGATACCAATAATGGGACACTATTCTTCCCACTGATACCAATGATGGGACACTATTCTTCCCACTGATACCAATGATGGGACACTATTCTTCCCACTGATACCAATAATGGGACACTATTCTTCCCACTGATACCAATGATGGGACACTATTCTTCCCACTGATACCAATGATGGGACACTATTCTTCCCACTGATACCAATGATAGGACACTATTCTTCCCACTGATACCAATGATGGGACACTATTCTTCCCACTGATACCAATGATGGGACACTATTCTTCCCACTGATTCCAATGATGGGACACTATTCCTCTCACTGATACCAATGAGGAAGCACTATTCCTTCCACTGATACCAATGATAGGACACTATTCCTCCCACTGATACCAATGATAGGACACTATTCCTCTCACTGATACCAATGAGGAAGCACTATTCCTCCCACTGACACCAATGATGGGGCACTATTCTTCCCACTGATATGACACTATTCTTCCCACTGATACCAATGATAGGACACTATTCTTCCCACTGATACCAATGATGGGACACTATTCCTCCCACTGATACCAATGATAGGACACTATTCTTCCCACTGATACCAATGATGGGACACTATTCCTCTCACTGATACCAATGAGGAAGCACTATTCCTCCCACTGACACCAATGATGGAGCACTATTCCTCCCACTGATACCAATTATGGAGCACTATTCCTCCCGCTGACCCCAATGATGGGGCACTATTCCTCTCACTGATACCAGTGATGGAGCACTATTCCTCCCACTGACACCAACAATGGGGCACTATGGATCCCCATGACTAAGCTCCGACTTTGACTTTCCAATAATTATGGCACCAGCTCAAACTTTGTACAGGTAATACTCTCACTGAAGGAAACCAGTCAGCAAAGAATTATAGGAGCTGCCATAGCCAACTTGAGTTTGATGGCACATGCTCTTTGACAAACACCCCATCCCTCCACCAGAGAGTCAATGACCTGGAACAAATGAAGTAGACCCTGAATACTGGTTCCGGGTCAGTGGGGTCAGGTCAGCCTCCATTTGGATGATGGGACTATGAAACAACCAGCTGCTCTTGTTACACATTTATGAATGATATTTTCCGGGTTAGGGGAGGAGTATCATAAATTAAACTGTTCGTAACTTCAACCGGTTAAGAGTATTACTGTGCTTATTGTTAAATAAACATTTAAAAAATATCCAACATATTTTAGGTATAGAGGGTCCTCCTTCTTCAAGGCTGTCATTAATGGTATAGCTGTGAGCCATGGGGACTGGGGTCTGGATCTTTTGGGTTCTGTAGAGAATCAGTTACATATTCCACTGGCACAATATAAATGAGAAGTCCTGCAACACTTCAATCACGTGAGCGCCATTGTACAACGCATTTTAGGTATAAAGGGTCCTCCACTTTTAGGGCTCTTAATGTTATAGTTGGGAGCCTTAGGGACTGAAACCTGGATCTTTAGGGTTCTGTAGAGCATCAGTTACAGCTTCCGGTGGCACACTATAAATGAGACGTCCTGCAACACTTCAATCACGTGAGTGCCATTGTACAACACCTTTCAGGTATAGAGGGTCTGTCATGACCTTGCAGTAATACTTCCATGACCTGTCTGTCTCTTACCTTGTCTGTGTATCAGCCTTAGGGCTTGCACTCTCACACCTGCATGGTTAAGTAATCTTCCCTCAGTGTGGCCCCACCCTGGCCTCAACAGGAACCACTATTTAACACTGTGTTCTCCAAGCCTGCCTTGCCATGCAATATTATGTGTTTGGTTTCCTGCTTGCCGTGTGCTCTACGTATGTCTCTGTTACCGATCTTGACGTGTTCCCGACCATCCCCCGCCTGCTTGTGACCCTGACCTTTGGCACGTTCTCGACTATCCCTGCCTGCTTGTGGCCCTTGACCTTTGGCTTGTTCTCCGTTTATACTTGTCTGCTAGTTGCTCCGACCTTTAGCTTATCCTCCTATAGCCTACCGTGAGCGTGAGCTGGGAGATCCTGGGGGCCGCGACCTGGAGTCAGCTGCAGCATAGTCCATCCTCACCACTAGAGGCTCTGGTGAACACCTGCTGGCTCTTAGACTCTGCACCTTGGGGAATCTTATGTTCTAGCTCCCTGTGGGATCCGTGTTGGCGCTCCAGTAGACCTGCCTTCCTGCACCACCCAGGGTTCCATCCACAGCAGTCAGCCGTAGGGTCCACTATCATAGCGGTGCACTCCTGACCCCAACGGTGTGCATCTGTCACCTGGCCTCAGGTGACCTTAGAGGGTCCTTCTCCTTCATATCAATAATTATTACAGCTGTGAATCTCAGGGGCTGGAATCTGGATTGTTTAGTGTTTTTTTTTGAGTGTCAGTTATATCTTTGAGTGGCACAGTATGAATGAGATGTTTTGCAACACTTCATTCATATAAGTGCCACTGAACAACGCGTTTCAGTTATAGAAGGTCCTCCTTCTGCAGGGCTCTTAATGTTAATGTTATGAGCCTTGGGGCTGCATCTTCTGTAGAGAATCAGTTACTATATTTCCCTGAAAATAAGCCGGGTCTTATATTAATTTTGACAACAAAAGACACAGTAGGGCTTATTTTCGGGGTAGGTCTTACCATGTAATGTGCTGTCTTCTCTCCCCCTCTCTACCTGCCTGATGGGAATCCCCAGTGTGAACTGAGTTAAAATGCTTGTAAAATCCTATAATCCACTCTATTACAGCATTATATAATGAACAATGTGTGTGTTTCTGTAATATAATTGTGCCAAATATCTTTGTTTATAGCTCCGCTCTGCACTTCTGTGACCCGCCGGAGCTCTCTTCCCCGCAATTATATTACAGAAACACACTCGTTGTACATGATATACTACTGTAATAGAGTGGATTAGAGGGTTTTACAAGCATTTTAAACTAGGGCTTATTTTCGGGGTAGGGCTTATATTTCAGCTCTCCTGGAATATTATACTAGGTCTTATTTTCAGGGTAGGTCTTATATTTAAGCTCTCCTGGGAAAATAACGCTAGGTCTATTTTCGGGGTAGGTCTTACTTTCTGGGAAATGCAGTACATCTTCCAGTGGCACAATATACGGTATGAAAAATAATTATTTGATCCCCTGTAGATTTTTTATTACATTTTTTTCTTCTTTTTTTTTTAATGTAATTTCTATTATTTTCCAAAAAGTTACAAAGTAATATAAGCAAACAGAAAATAAAAATTACAAAGAAGAAGCTATAAGAAGCAATCTGATGGTGCAAATACCAATATATGTTCCTTTTAACGGTTCAAAAGGTTCTGGCACTGAAATAATATCCGATTTTTGGAGATATTACTATGTTTAGTCTCGAAGCATGGAAGAATAATGTACTAAGGTAATGCACCACAGTATTAGGATTGCTTTAGTAAGGCATTTATAGCAGGATGCAGATTTTGTACGTTTGCCCACTTACAAAGAAATGAAGGGTCTATTATTTTCATCATAGGTTTATTTTAAATGATAGAGACAGAATATCAACCAAAAATCCAGAAAAAACACATGATACAAACGTTATAAATTGAGTTGCAGTTCAGTGAGTAAAATAAGTATTTGATCCCCAAGCAAAACATGACTTATGCCGCGTACACACGGTCGTTTTTCGGCATGGAAAAAAACGAAGTTTTTAAAAATGTCATTTAAAATGATCGTGTGTGGGCTTCACATCGTTTTTCGGCTTCTGAAAAACGACAAAAAAGCGGGAGCGCTCGTTCTGGTAAAAACACCATTCATAATGGAGATCGCACATTCATCACGCTGTAACAGACAAAAAAGCGCGAATCGTCTTTTACTAACACGGAATCAGCTAAAAGCAGCCCAAAGGCGAATAGAACTTCCCCTTTAGAGTGCAGTTGTACGTGTTGTACGTCACCGCGCTTTGTTCATCATTGTGTGTGGGCAACATCGTTTTTAAGTTGGAAGTTGGAAAAACTACGGGCCAGATTCACAGAATAAGTACGCCAGAGTATCTGCTGATACTCTGGCGTACTTTCAAATTTGCCGCGTCGTATCTTAATGTGTAATTCACAAACAAGATACGACGGCATTTGGCTAAGATCCGACAGGCTTCGTACGCCTTCGGATCTTAGGATGCAATACTTCGGCCGCCGCTGGGTGGAGATTGCGTCGTTTTCCACGTCGGGTATGCTAATTAGCTGTTTACGGCGATCCACGAAGGTACACGCGTTCGTTACATCGTCGCTAGTCGGCTTTTTGCGTCGCAAAGTTACGGCTGCTATTGAGGTGGTGTAACAATAGACAGCCCATGGTAAAGTATGGCCGTCGTTCCCGCGTCGAATTTCAATTTTTTTTTTTTGCGTAAGTCGTCAGGGAATACGAAAGTACGTTACGCACGTCGCCATTCAAAACATTACGTCGGGGCGACGTCATTTCGCGCAAAGCACGGCGGGAAATTTCAAAACGGAGCATGCGCAGTACGTTCGGCGCTGGAACGTGCCTAATTGAAATGGTCCCGCCCAATTTGAATTAGGCGGGCTTGCGCCGGACGGCTTTACGTTACTCCGCCGCAAGTTTACACGCAAGTGCTTTGTGAATCAAGCACTTATGAGGAAAACTTGCGGCGGAGTAACGTAAAGGACATACGTTACGCCGCCGCAATTCTTTATGAATCTGGCCCTACGTTTTTTGGACATGCTGAAAAACGTTGTTTTTTTTTTTTCATGCCGAAAAACAACCGTGTGTATGCGGCAATAGTACTTGGTGGAGAAGCCCTTGTTGGGAAGCACAGAGGTCAGACGTTTCTTGTAGTTGGTGGTCAGGTTTCCACACATCTCAGGAGGGATTTTGGTCCTCTCTTCTTTACAGATCTTCTCTAAATCCTTAAGGTTTCTTGGCTGTCTCTTAGCAAACTCGAAGTTTCAGCTCCCTCCATAAATTTTCTATAGGATTAAGGTCTGGAGAATGGCTAGGCCACTCCATGACCTTAATGTGCTTCTTCTTGAGCCACTCATTTGTTGCCTTGGCGGAATGTTTTGAGTCATTGTCATGCTGGAAGACCCATCCATGACCCATCTTCAGTGTTCTGGCTGAGGGAAGAAGGTTCTCATCCAAGATTCTACAATACATGGCCCCGTCCATTTGGCCCCTCAATGCGGCAAAGTTGGTCTGTACCTTTAGCAGAGAAACAGCCCCAAAGTATAATTTTCTCACCTCCGTGTGTGACTGTAGGGATGGTGTTCTTAGGGTCATAGTCAGCATTGTCCTTCCTCCTAACACGGCGAGTGGAGTTAAGGCCAAAGAGCTACATTTTGGTCTCATCTGACCACAGAACTTTCTGACAATCCTTCTCTGAATCATTTAGATGTTCATTGGAAAACTTCAGACAGGCCTGTACATGTGCCTTCTTGAGGAGGGGGACCTTGCGGGTACCCCAGGAATTCAATCCATGGCGGTGTATTGTGTTACCAATGATTTGTTTGGTGACTGTGGGCCCAACTGCCTTGAGATCATTTACAACAAGCTCCTCCTGTGTAGTTCTGGGCTAATCCCTCACTTTTCTCATGACCATCCTCACCCCATGAGGTGAAATCTTGCATGGAGCTCCAGAACAAGGGCGATTGACGGTACTTTTGTATTTCTTCCATTTGCAAATAATCGCTCCAACAGTTGTCTCCTTCTCACCAAGATTCTTGCTGATGGTCTTGTAGCCCATTCCAGCCTTGTGCAGGTCTACAATCTTCTCCCCGAAGTCCTTTGACATCTCTTTGGTGGTCTTGCCCATGATGTTGAGGTTTGAATGGAAGAAAGAGAGATTCTGTGGACAGGTGTCTTTTATACAGATAATGAGTTGTCGTTAGGAGAACCTTCTTAGGGTCCTTTCACACTAGCGGACCGTTCGTCCGCTCATTACAAGTCCGTTAACGGACTTGTAATGAATCCCTATGGGGACGCGTCCGTTAGCTGATGGAGCATCCGCTAGCGTCCGCGTCAGTCGGGTTCCGCTTTTACGAACGGAAGAAACCCTATTTTTCTTCCGTTCGGCGGAGCGGAACTGATGCAGACGGACAGACGGTCCGTCTGCATCAGCTTCCCCATAGGGGACAGCGGAGCAGAGACAGGGCGGTCCCTGCACTGTGTGCGGGGACCGCCCTATCCGCCGACAGCTGAGCGGGGATCCCCGCTGAGCTTCGGCGGACACACGGAGCGGACCCGGAAACGGTCGGCTCCGTGTGAAAGAGCCCTTAGGGCTCTTTCACACGTCCGCTCAGTTTTTTAGATCATTTTTTTTTTCATCAGTTGATCCGTTTTTTCGTCCGTTTTTCGTCCGTTAACGTCCGTTTTTCGTCCGTTTTTCCATCCGTTTTTTCATCCGGTTTTTTTTTTTTTTTTGGGGGGCTTTTTACATATTTTGATGAAAAACGGATGTTAGTGGAACGGATTGTAAACGGATCGTCCGCTAACGTCCGTTTTTCGTCTGTTCCGTTTTTTTGACGGAAGAAAAATAGGGTTTTCTTCCGTTCAAAAAAGCGGAACTTAACGCAGACGGATGCTAACGGACGTTAACCCATAGGGAAGCATTGCGGTCCGTTAACGGACGTCCAAAAAACGGACGAACGGAACGAACGTGTGAAAGAGCCCTTAGGCTCCATGCACACTGAAGCTGATAAACTGCAGTTTATTGGCGTTTTGACTTTTTTTTTAAAGCCCATAAACTGAACTCTATGTTAGCCTATGTCCCCATGCACACCTGGGCGTTTTTTAGTGTTAATGAGCTTTGGAGTTTATTGGCTTTTTTCTGAACGCCCGAAATTTGCGTTCAAAGTGCCGTTTTTCGGGGGGAAAAAACGCAAAAAAAACGATCAAAATCGGCCAAAAACATTGGCGCCAGCGTTTTTTTGTGTTTTTTTTTTATCTATTGAAAAAAAAAAAAGTAAAAAAAAAGGGCAAAAAGAAAAAAGCTACACTTAAAAACGCTCATTAAAGCTATTGCAAAAACGCTAAAAAACATTGAAAGGCTACTGGCGTTTTTTTATAGCTTTTATCAGCTTCAGTGTGCATGGAGCCTTACATTGACGGGACTAATCTGTGTAACACATGTGAACATATCGTAGCCAGTCTGTGGGGGGGGGGGGGAAGCAGAATTATTGTTGGTTGGGGATCAAATACTTATTTTACTCACTGAGCTACAACTCAATTTATAACATTTGTATTGTGTTTTTTCTTGATTTTTAGTTGATATTCTGTCTCTATCATTTAAAATACACCTATGATAAAAATGATAGACCCTTCATGTCTTTGTAAGTGGGCTAACAACATTTGCAGGGGATCAAATAATTATTCCCCCCCCCTGTAAATGAGATGTCCTGCAACACTTCTTTCACGTGATCATCATTGTACGACACGTTTCAGGTATAGAAGGTCCTCCTTCAGGGCTCGTAATATTATAGCTGTGAGCCTTGGGAACTTGGGTCTCGATGTCTAGGGTTTTGTAGAGTGTCAGGTATATCGTCCATTGGCACAGTATGAATGATCTGCGGTGCAACACTTTATTTATGTGAGCGCCCCTCTCCCATTTTCCCCTCACTGCTACAGCCTCTAGAGCAGCAATTCCCAACCAGGGTTCCTCCAGAGGTTGCTAGAGCTTTCTTGTCCACTTCTCCCCATCTGCCCACTGAACTACAGAATACCTCCCTTTATGTTAGGGAGATGGGAAGAGGAGAAGCGGTTCTGTATTCCAGCAGGTTAGAACATGGTGGCTACATTGCTTGGAGCTTCAGTAGACCAGAGGTAGTGTTATCAGATGACTACAGGACGTTAGAACTTAGCACACTGGATTTCTGGCAGGATCAATGAGTATCTTTCTATATCTGCAGCACTGTCAGATCACCATAGAAAGTTATTGAGCCTACTAGAAATCCAATGAGCTCCTACGTATTTTTCTGTAGTCTTTGTTTTTGTTCGTTTTTTTAATAGTCAAAACATGGGGAAATGTACATGGTTTGAAAAGATGTACTGCATGTGATTTTTTTGCTTCAGTGACTTCCATTCTGCTAATCAGGAATTGGTTACAACTTTGCTATTTCATTAGCTAACCCATACCCCTTTGGGGATCCTTTGTCATGCATTATTTTTTTGTACAATAAACTTCATATAAATATAGTAAAACAAAATATATATACAGTATAATACAACAATCTTGAACTTCAATAAACAAATGAATACAAGTAAATTTTAAAATAGAAAAAATTCAGCGCTGGGAAATAACAATCAATAATAAAATATATATGCAAGCCAGCACTGTGAATGTATTCATAAAACAATTCCCAAAGTGTAAAAAAGAAGAAAAGTGCAGCGCAAAATTACAATTAAAAAATAAAAAATATATAATATATTATGTCCAAGTGTAAAATAAAGTGTCCTTTAAATAAACAAATCCAGCAGGGGTGAGAGTGAAGAGGAGACACCAGAGGAAAATCCACCACCAAGGTAAAGATGGACTCTCACCTCATTGCTTCGACCCATAAAGAGTCACAAAGCATATCAGCATCCAAATCTCAGTCAGGACCAGCCTCCAGCATAACACCATATCACATAGATATCCGCAGATCACCATAAAAGAAAAACACAAAGATCTAAGTGCTCTCTGTATGTACCGGGGATTTTAATAAGGAAAAAGTGGTACACTTACATTTAAAATCACTCTAGGCCGAGTGCAAGCAAAGCAGCATGTACAGCAGATGCCAAACACAGCAGCGATGATCGAGGGTGACGTCCGTGCGTAACTCCTCCCCCTTCGTACGCGTTACGTCCCGTGGGCGGGACTTCCTCAGCGTCGGGTGAGAGAGAACGCCGGACATCCCCAATAGCATAGAATATATAATAAAAACGTGAGTGAGCGGCCAATCAAAATGCTCACGGATATGGCCAATGAGAGTACTCAATGACCAACAACATCCGGGGCAGAGGCCGCCTATAATCGAATGCAGAGAGTAGCCGGCCTATCGAATTACTCGTGAATGTGGCCAATAGGTTAACTACATGACCAACAACTTCCGGTGCAAAAGCCACAATGCTAACTCAATGAAGATTCGGCAGCCACTCGAAACAGTCTCAGGATGTGACCAATAAAGAGCCCAAACTGAAATTACACATCCGGGACTGGGCACCGAGTCTATAATACACAGAAAAAAAGAGAGGCATAATTAATTAATATCGGACAAAGGACTGAATGGAAAAGGAAAAAAGAAAAAAAAACAAACAGTAGAATCCAATACCTCTCATGAATAATTAATTAGCTGGATATAAAAAACTATATACGATCCCCGTAAATAAAATTTAAAAAAACTTTTAAAAAATTATACAGAGAAACCAGCTAAATATATTAAAATATATATAAAAAATTCATAAAAAATATATACAATATATATATAAAAAATTTATATACAAATATGTATAATTTAATAAAATAATTTAAAAAAAAACGGACGTCAACCTCGATCATCGTCACTTGACAGTGACTCATAGCAATAATTTAAACTAATTAGAGCAGAGATACATTAATACAAACAACACTAAAACCAAATATTGAAAATTAATTAACGGTTAGAAATGAAACAATTTAAGTCAAACTCAACGTTGAGACCCCCAGGCGAGGCAACCTTGAGCTCAAAAATCCAGTACGATTCTCGTCTACTTAACTGGCGGATAAAGTGCCCCCCCCTCCAATGTCGGGACACTTTCTCGATACCCCAGAACTTCAGACATTTAGGGTCACGGTTATGATAACGTCTAAAATGTTTTGATACGCTATGTGTTTTCACACCTCGTTTAATGCAACTGATATGTTCGCCAACGCGGACATGTAGGGCACGTGAGGTACGACCTACGTATTGGAGCCCACAATCACATTGTAACATGTATATAACCCCTTCGGTGTCACAAGTAACAAGCTCTTTAATAGTATACTCATTACTGGTGACAGTTGAACTAAAAGTTTTACGTTTCTTAATATTGTTTCTCGCATGTTTACACGTGGCACATCTACCACATGCATAAAAACCAGAAAGAAAATTAAATAATCTCGGTCTGGGCACAATAGGCGGGTCAATGACCCCCGGTGCAATCAAATCACGCAAGGCAGGGGCTTTCTTGTAAACAAATTGCGGTCGATCAGGTAATGTCGGTCCCAGAACGGCATCTCCTTTTAACACTGCCCAGTGTTTTACAACAATCCGTTCGAATTTCTTGTATTGTATATTATAATCCAACACAATTTTGTGATTGTGATTGGTAATCTGCTCAATAACTGATGTGGCTGGTGGTTTATCTGAGACAATAACCTCCCTGTTCATTAAGCGCACCTTTTCAATTTCTGAATCCATATCAGAGGCAGAATAGCCTTTCTGGATGAATCTTTTGGCAAGAACCTGTGATTGTGTGACATAATACTGGTCAAGGGTATATACCCATTACGATCCGTAGCCTTGAAATAATTCCTGGTTCGCAATTTGGACTCATTTTTAAAAATCTCCAAATCCAGAAAAGTAATTCAGCAATTTATGAGTTCACTCAATGCCAACACCAAAAATATTATTCTGACCTGGAATGTTTCATGTGATAAAATTACTTTTCTGGATTTGGAGATTTTTAAAAATGAGTCCAAATTGCGAACCAGGAATTATTTCAAGGCTACGGATCGTAATGGGTATATACCCTTGACCAGTTGCCACCACAGGTTGTGGCTATGTAATATACCCAGGGGACAGTTTGTCCGGTTACGTAGAAATTGTACATCAGAAACTGATTATGTCACACAATCACAGGTTCTTGCCAAAAGATTCATCCAGAAAGGCTATTCTGCCTCTGATATGGATTCAGAAATTGAAAAGGTGCGCTTAATGAACAGGGAGGTTATTGTCTCAGATAAACCACCAGCCACATCAGTTATTGAGCAGATTACCAATCACAAAATTGTGTTGGATTATAATATACAATACAAGAAATTCGAACGGATTGTTGTAAAACACTGGGCAGTGTTAAAAGGAGATGCCGTTCTGGGACCGACATTACCTGATCGACCGCAATTTGTTTACAAGAAAGCCCCTGCCTTGCGTGATTTGATTGCACCGGGGGTCATTGACCCGCCTATTGTGCCCAGACCGAGATTATTTAATTTTCTTTCTGGTTTTTATGCATGTGGTAGATGTGCCACGTGTAAACATGCGAGAAACAATATTAAGAAACGTAAAACTTTTAGTTCAACTGTCACCAGTAATGAGTATACTATTAAAGAGCTTGTTACTTGTGACACCGAAGGGGTTATATACATGTTACAATGTGATTGTGGGCTCCAATACGTAGGTCGTACCTCACGTGCCCTACATGTCCGCGTTGGCGAACATATCAGTTGCATTAAACGAGGTGTGAAAACACATAGCGTATCAAAACACTTTAGACGTTATCATAACCGTGACCCTAAATGTCTGAAGTTCTGGGGTATCGAGAAAGTGTCCCGACATTGGAGGGGGGGGGGCACTTTATCCGCCAGTTAAGTAGACGAGAATCGTACTGGATTTTTGAGCTCAAGGTTGCCTCGCCTGGGGGTCTCAACGTTGAGTTTGACTTAAATTGTTTCATTTCTAACCGTTAATTAATTTTCAATATTTGGTTTTAGTGTTGTTTGTATTAATGTATCTCTGCTCTAATTAGTTTAAATTATTGCTATGAGTCACTGTCAAGTGACGATGATCGAGGTTGACGTCCGTTTTTTTTTAAATTATTTTATTAAATTATACATATTTGTATATAAATTTTTTATATATATATTGTATATATTTTTTATGAATTTTTTATATATATTTTAATATATTTAGCTGGTTTCTCTGTATAATTTTTTAAAAGTTTTTTTAAATTTTATTTACGGGGATCGTATATAGTTTTTTATATCCAGCTAATTAATTATTCATGAGAGGTATTGGATTCTACTGTTTGTTTTTTTTTCTTTTTTCCTTTTCCATTCAGTCCTTTGTCCGATATTAATTAATTATGCCTCTCTTTTTTTCTGTGTATTATAGACTCGGTGCCCAGTCCCGGATGTGTAATTTCAGTTTGGGCTCTTTATTGGTCACATCCTGAGACTGTTTCGAGTGGCTGCCGAATCTTCATTGAGTTAGCATTGTGGCTTTTGCACCGGAAGTTGTTGGTCATGTAGTTAACCTATTGGCCACATTCACGAGTAATTCGATAGGCCGGCTACTCTCTGCATTCGATTATAGGCGGCCTCTGCCCCGGATGTTGTTGGTCATTGAGTACTCTCATTGGCCATATCCGTGAGCATTTTGATTGGCCGCTCACTCACGTTTTTATTATATATTCTATGCTATTGGGGATGTCCGGCGTTCTCTCTCACCCGACGCTGAGGAAGTCCCGCCCACGGGACGTAACGCGTACGAAGGGGGAGGAGTTACGCACGGACGTCACCCTCGATCATCGCTGCTGTGTTTGGCATCTGCTGTACATGCTGCTTTGCTTGCACTCGGCCTAGAGTGATTTTAAATGTAAGTGTACCACTTTTTCCTTATTAAAATCCCCGGTACATACAGAGAGCACTTAGATCTTTGTGTTTTTCTTTTATGGTGATCTGCGGATATCTATGTGATATGGTGTTATGCTGGAGGCTGGTCCTGACTGAGATTTGGATGCTGATATGCTTTGTGACTCTTTATGGGTCGAAGCAATGAGGTGAGAGTCCATCTTTACCTTGGTGGTGGATTTTCCTCTGGTGTCTCCTCTTCACTCTCACCCCTGCCGGATTTGTTTATTTAAAGGACACTTTATTTTACACTTGGACATTATATATTATATATTTTTTATTTTTTAATTGTAATTTTGCGCTGCACTTTTCTTCTTTTTTAATACAAGTAAATTGACATCAAAGTCTTGTAGTTTCCTTGTGCCAGAAGAAATTTAAACAACTGATTAGAAGGCAATGATCCAGGATTGGCTACTTTTTTTTTTTTTTTTGGTTACTGCATTGCTGTCTCTTTGGCTAACTCATACTCCTCTGGGGATCCGTTGTAAAACAAACATTGTAAGCATATAGTAAAAAAAAAAAATAAAAAAAAAAAATGCAGGGGTTCAGGAGTAAAGGTAATGTACAACACAACAAACTGAGTACAGGTATCAGGAATGTAATCTAAAGTGTGCAGAGTCAGGAGTATGTAATGTACAGAGTGCAAGGATCAGGAGTAAAAGTAATGTAAGACCCAACAAACAGGGCGCAGAGATTAGGAATGTAAAGTATAGATACATGGGTCAGGGGTGTGTAACATACAGAGTGGTCAGGAATATATATCGCACAGAATGCAGGAGTCAGAAGTATGTAATGTACAGCATGCAGGGCTTTGGAGTATGTAACTTACAGAGTGCAGGAGTCAGGGGAGAGTATTATGAAAATAATCCAGGGATCAGACGTATGTTATGTACATAGTGCAGGGGTTAGAAGTATGTAATGTACAACATGCAGGGCTTAGGAGTATGTAATGTACAACATGCAGGACTTAGGAGTATGTATCATAGCGAGTGTGGGGGTCAGGGGAGTGTGTTATGAAAACAGTCCAGGGATCAGACATAAGTTATGTAAAGAGTGCAGGGGTTAGAGGTTTGTAATGTACAACATGCAGGGCTTAGGAGTATGTAATGAACAACATGCAGGACTTAGGAGTATGTATCATAGCGAGTGTGGGGGTCAGGGGAGTGTGTTATGAAAACAGTCCAGGGATCAGACATAAGTTATGTAAAGAGTGCAGGGGTTAGAGGTTTGTAATGTACAACATGCAGGGCTTAGGAGTATGTAACTTACAGAGTGCAGGGGTCAGGGGAGAGTGTTATGAACACAGTCCAGGGATCAGACGTGTGTTATGTACACAATGCAGGGTTTAGGAGTATGTAACATACAGAGTGCGGGTGCCATGAGCCAATTCATACAGAATACAGAAAATATTAAAACACACACAAGCATCAAGTGTATACCCAACGCGTTTCACGAGGCTTAGCTCGCTCTTCAGGGGTAGATGCTCGTGGTATACCTAAAATGAAAGGATAGAGTATGTAGTATGATGTGAAGGGCACAGGGTAAGGGGGAGCCCTTGATATGGAAAACCCCATACTCACCGATGGACATAGCCAAAGGCCAGCGCATGCGATGTACATAGTGCAGGGGTTAGGAGTATGTAATGTGAAAAATGCAGGGCTTAGGAGTATGTAACTTACAGAGTGCAGGGGTCAGGGGAGAGTGTTATGAACACAGTCCAGGGATCAGACGTATGTTATGTACACAATGCAGGGTTTAGGAGTATGTAACATACAGAGTGCGGGTGTCAGTAGAGAGTGTTATGAACACAGTCCAGGGATCAGACATATGTTATGTACAGAGTGCAGGGGTTAGGAGTATGTAACATACAGGCCTAGATTCACGTACGGCCGATCTACGTTGCGCGGGCGTAGTGTACCGTATTTACGCTACGCCGCCGCAACTTAGAGAGGCAAGTGCTGTATTCACAAAGCACTTGCCTCCTAAGTTACGGCGGCGTAGTGTAAATGGGCCGGCGTAAGCGTGCGTAATTCAAAGTAGGCTGTAGGGGGCGTGTTGTATTTAAATATGGCTTGACCCCATGTAGATGCATGGCCGAACGAACGGCGCATGCGCGCGCATGCTCAGTGTCACGTCGTATTTACGCCCAAAGATACGTCAGCTCAATGCCTGAGACGTGAACGTAATTTACGCACAGCCCTATTCGCGTACGACTTACGCAAACGATGTTAAAAGATATGCTTGTTCCGACGTCCATACTTTGCATGGGATGCGCCACCTAGAGACCAGCCTTATCTTTACGCCGGCGTATCTCTAACGTTAAAGGCGTAACTAATTGCGACGGGCGCACGTACGTTCGTGAATCGGCGTATCTAGCTCATTTGCATATTCTACGCCGAACTCAACGTAAGCGCCACCTAGCGGCCAGCGTAAATATGCACCCTAAGATACGACGGCATAGGAGACTTACGCCGCTCATATCTTAGCCTAATTTAAGCGTATCTGGACGCAGATTCGGACTTACGACGGCGTATCTACTGATACGCCGACGTAAGTCTCTGAGAATCTGGCCCACAGAGTGTGGGGGTCAGGGGAGTGTGTTATGCACACAGTCTAGGAATCAGACATACAGAGTGCAGGGGTTACGAGTATGTAACATACAGAGTGCAGGGCTTAGGGGGGTGTGTTATTTACACAGTCCAGGGATCAGATGTATGTTATGTACAGAGTTCAGGGGTTAGGGGTATGTAATGTACAACATTCAGGGTATAGGAGTATGTAATATACAGAGTGCGGGGGTCAGGGGAGAGTCTTATGAACACAGTCCAGGGATCAGACGTATGTTATGTACAGAGTGCAGGGGTTAGGATTGTGCAACATACAGAGTGGGAGGGTTAGAATTTTGGAACATACAGGGCCAGATTCTCAAAGAGATACGACGGTGTATCTCCTGATACGCCGTCGTATCTCTGAGTTCTGCCGGTCGTATCTATGCGACTGATTCAGAGAATCAGTTACGCATAGATATTCCTAAGATCGTCGGATCTTAGGCTGCAATTCCAGGCCGGCCGCTAGGTGGCAATTTTGGGTTTTTTACGCAAGGAATATGCAAATGAGGAGTTACGCCGATTCAGAAACGAACGATTGCCCGGCTCTTTCTTTTTACGTTGTTTGCGTTCAGCTTTTTCCGGCGTATAGTTACCCCTGGGTCTATAAGGCGCAGCCAATGTTAAATATGGCCGTCGTTCCCGCGCCGAGTTTTTACGTCGTTTGCGTAAGTCGATCACGAATAGGGCTTTGCGTAAGTTACGTTCATGTTGAAACCAATGAGGCTTTGCGGCGTAATTTCGAGCATGCACACTGGGATTTTTTTTTAACGAACGGCGCATGCCCCAAATACGTGGGGTCACAGTGTATTTTTATAAAACACGCCCACATCATCCCCATTTGAATTAGGCGGGCTTACGCCGCCACACATACGTTACGCCGCCATAACTAAGGGCGCAAGTCCTTTCTGAATACGGAACTTGCGCCCAAAATTGCGGTGGTGTAACGTATCAGAGATACGTTACGCCCGCAGATAGATAGAGGAATCTATCTGAATCCGGGCCACAGAGTGCAACCCATTCACAGCACAGCAGTAGCCGCTTTGACTCGTTTCAGGGGATGCCATTCTGAGCAGAAGGTTTGGTGAGCTCAGGTGGAGCACACAGAATCTGGAGCAGTTGCGCATAGTAACCAATCAGCTTCTAACTTCAGTTTGTTGTTAAGCTTTCACAATAAAAGCTGGAAGCTGATTGGTTACTATGCACATCTGCACCAGATACTGTGTGCACCAGTTTTAGTATATCTCCCCCATTTTTTGCTTCGTCTGTAAAAAAACGAACAAAAAAAAAAGCATGTTTTTCAAACAGAGAGAAAATGATGAAGTGTCTGTTATAGAAGAGCCCGGGCGCAGTGGCAGAGATCCGCCCCCTAATCCCCAGCAGCCCATGACCCGATTAACATTAACGTCTCCCGAAGAGGGATTAGCGCTGGAAGCTTCTGCCTCTGTAGGAGGCCATGACTACAAGTAACGCATTACGTGATCAGCCCAATGTCAGCCTGACCATACAGCATGTCATTTTATAATGATCCCCTTCCATAAGCAGCCGGCAGATAACCACACCAGAGCCCGGGCATATCGAATGTCCCACAATATGTGCCAGTGGGTGTCTAGGTTCAAACGAGGGCAGATCTTCATTGATTGAGATTCTTGTTGTCCTACCAGAGAAATTACTGAATACTTTGTATCGAGTTATGGTGCCAGCTGTGCCCAAAATCCTTCCCAGCTTATAGCAGCTCTATACTCTGAGACATTGTTACAGAGCAGGGATGTGATTTTTTTTTCTCTCTCTCTGACGTAATGGCAACAATCAGTGCCAGACCTATACCAGGAGTCTCCAGAGTTTTAAGCAGGAGGACCACATAGGGTTGCCACTGCATAGAGATCCTGCATAGCCACCAGAGACCCCACAAAGCCACCAGAGACCCCACACAGCCACCAGAGACCCCACACAGCCACCAGAGACTCCACAAAGCCACCAGAGACCCCCACACAGCCACCAGAGACCCCACATAGTAATCAGAGACCCCACATAGACACCAGAGACCCCACATAGTAATCAGAGACCCTGCGTAGCCACCAGAGACCCTGCGTAGCCACCAGAGACCCCGCAAAGCCACCAGAGACCCCACACAGCCACCAGAGACCCCACACAGCCACCAGAGACTCCACAAAGCCTCCAGAGACCCCCACACAGCCACCAGAGACCCCACATAGTAATCAGAGACCCCACATAGACACCAGAGACCCCACATAGCAATCAGAGACCCCACACAGCCACCAGAGACCCCACACAGCCACCAGAGACCCCACATAGTAATCAGAGACCCCACAAAGCCACCAGAGACTCCACAAAGCCACCAGAGACCCCACACAGCCACCAGAGACCCTACATAGTAATCAGAGACCCCACACAGCCACCAGAGACCCCACATAGTAATCAGAGACCCTGCGTAGCCACCAGAGACCCCACACAGCCACCAGAGACCCCACACAGCCACCAGAGACTCCACACAGCCACCAGAGACTCCACACAGCCACCAGAGACACCACACAGCCACAAGAGACCCCACATAGTAATCACAGACCTCACATAGCCACCAGAGACCCCACATAGTAATCACAGACCCTGCATAGCCACCAGAGACCCCACACAGCCACCAGAGACCCCACACAGCCACCAGAGACTCCACATAGTAATCAGAGACCCCACATAGCCACCAGAGACCCCACATAGTAATCAGAGACCCTGCATAGCCACCAGAGACCCCACACAGCCACCAGAGACTCCACATAGTAATCAGAGACCCCACATAGTAATCAGAGACCCTGCATAGCCACCAGAGACCCCACACAGCCACCAGAGACCCCACACAGCCACCAGAGACCCCACACAGCCACCAGAGACTCCACACAGCCACCAGAGACTCCACACAGCCACCAGAGACTCCGCACAGCCACCAGAGACCCCGCATAGACACCAGAGACCCTGCATAGTCACCAGAGACCCCACACAGCCACCAGAGACCCCACGCAGCCACCAGAGACTCCACACAGCCACCAGAGACTCCACACAGCCACCAGAGACACCACGCAGCCACCAGAGACCCTACATAGTAATCAGAGACCCCACATAGCCACCAGAGACCCCACATAGTAATCAGAGACCCTGCGTAGCCACCAGAGACCCCACACAGCCACCAGAGACACCACATAGCCACCAGAGATCCCACATAGTAGTCAGAGACCCCACATAGCCACCAGAGTCCCAACATAGTAATCAGAGACCCCACATAGCCACCAGAGACCCCACATAGCCACCAGAGACCCCACACAGCCACCAGAGACTCCACACAGCCACCAGAGACTCCACACAGCCACCAGAGACTCCACACAGCCACCAGAGACCCCGCATAGACACCAGAGACCCTGCATAGTCACCAGAGATCCCACACAGCCACAGAGACCCCACGCAGCCACCAGAGACTCCACACAGCCACTAGAGACCCCACACAGCCACCAGAGACCCCACACACAGCCACCAGAGACCCCACACAGCCACCAGAGACCCCACACAGCCACCAGAGACTCCACACAGCCACCAGAGACACCACACAGCCACCAGAGACCCTACATAGTAATCAGAGACCCCACATAGCCACCAGAGACCCCACATAGTAATCAGAGACCCTGCGTAGCCACCAGAGACCCCACACAGCCACCAGAGACCCCACACAGCCACCAGAGACTCCACACAGCCACCAGAAACACCACACAGCCACCAGAGATCCCACATAGTAATCAGAGACCCCACATAGCCACCAGAGACCCCACATAGTAATCAGAGAGCCCACATAGCCACCAGAGACCCCACATAGCCACCAGAGACCCCACACAGCCACCAGAGACCCCACATAGTAATCAGAGATCCTGCATAGCCACCAGAGACCCCACACAGCCAACAGAGACCCCACATATCCACTGCGTGTAGGCTCAATCGGACATTTTCTGTCAGAATTTTCCGACATCATAAATTTGAGAGCTGGTTCTCAAATTTTTCGACAGGAAAAGTTATTGTCGGAAATTTCCGATCGTCTGTATGCAATTCCGACGCACAAAAAAAATACGCATGCTCGGAATCAATTTGACGCGTGTTCGGAATCACTGAACTTCATTTTTCTCGGCTCGTTGTAGTGTTGTACGTCACCGCGTTCTTGATGGTCGGAATTTCAGACAACATTTGTGTGACTGTGTGTATGCAAGACAAGTTTGAGCCAAAATTCAGTCGGAAAAAAATCCCCAGTTTTCTGGTCGTAATTTCCGATCGTGTGTACGTGGCATTAGACTGTGTTCGCATTTGTGTGTGTCGGGAACGCATGCAAATTCACTTTCCTGACACCCCAAAAAAACGTGCTGCCCTTAGCAGTGTCATTTATTGTTAATGACACCCTCACGCATCTGCTCAGAAGTGCGTATTCACATGCGCTAAAATTCACGGGGCTGTGGCACCACGTTTTTTTTTTTAAATTGTTACACCTCAAAATTTGCTTACTTTTGCAGAACAGGATGATGTTAGGCTTAATGACCACAGTTGTAGGCAGGACTTTCAAGCATGCCCCTTTACCTCCCCAGTGGGCAGCATTCAGCAGAAGTGATGGTGGATATGATATCAGGGGGGCATGATATACATGTGAATGCATACATATCAATGCCGCTGGTCATATTATTGCCGCCGCTATTTACATATCAATGCAGGTTATTTACATGTAAACACAGGTTAGTCATCTGTACAGGGCAATAGGCCAGAACTGGGCAGCAGTAGTAACATAACTTCACACTGAGATATTGGGACACAGCACAGGACTAAAAATTCACGGGACAAGGGAATTTAAACTAGGATAGTTGGCAGCTTTGGGCCCCACAACAATGATGGTGGCCCCTTTTGCCCTACCTCAAAGACGGCTCTGCCCCTAAAAAATGCAGAATTGCAGAATCTCAGTCAGACCGTGGACTGAACAGAGGCTCTGCTGGGAAGCTAAGTGTTCCGCCTATCACGGAACAGTACGAGAAGGAGGCGCGGCTTTTGAAAAATGGACGGCCGCGGTCTGACTGAGAGTCTGCATGTTAGGTACCGGCGTATAAGACGACCACCGACTTTTAAGAAGAATTTCATGTGTTAAAAAGTCGTCTTATACGCCGCAAAATACGGTATGTAATAATTCACTTGCTGCGCTCTTTTTTATTGCCAATCACTGTTTATTAGTTTTACAAATTTTGGAGCTGCACTCGTTGTTATATATTATTCATTTGCACACTGGGGCCGGATCCTATTTTTTTATTTTCACCCCCCAAATGACCCCTTTTTGAAAAGTAGACGGTCCAAGGCAGGGCTGGACTGGGACAAAAATTTGGCCCTGGACTTCATCCAGACTGGCCCACTTTGACAGGTCTCTCCCATGGCGGCCGGACAACTCCCGCACCCCCCCCGGCCACCCAAGCCCCCTCTCCCCCTTCACTAGCCACTAGCCGTTCTACTTTTATTAGAGTAGAACGGCTGGTACTCTTATAGGCAGACCCGTGGGGAAGCTAGACATTATTTCACCCGGGGCAAAGAATCAGTTTGGTGCACCCCCCTTATGGGACAAGATTAGAAAGAAGTGAGAAACTCCCAGGCCATAGCTGTTGAGTCAGCTGTCTGTCCCCTCCCCCATGCTCCTCTGGTCCTCCCCCTGCTTCTTTGTCCCCCCAGGTGAGCGCTGTGGGGAGGGAGAGGAGGTGAGCGCTGCGGGGAGGGAGAGACAGAGGAGCAGAGGGAGGCGGCGGTCTGCTGTCACTGAAGCCGGCCCACTGAGCCATCAGCCCACTGGGAAACTCCCTGTAGTCCCAATGGCCAGTCCATCCCTGGTCCAAGGTATTTAGTAAGAGGCTTGTTGAGTTTTTAGAAGTTGTTGTCATAATTTTGGGGAAAATTTGACACACTGTCCCCAGAGCAGTAAAATATCACCATATGACTGGTGTGGAGGTGATCAGAGACACTGACTAGTAAAAGTATGTAAAAAAAAAAAAAAAAAAAAAATATATATATATATAACAATTTTTACAATTTTATATAACTTTTATTTAAATTTTTTTTAACATTATTTTTTTTACGTTTTTTTTTTTTTTTCCTGTATTGCTCTGGGGAGGGATTTTTTTACACTATGATTGCTATTACAGTGATGATCGTGAATGGCATTTATTCATGTATACTATTGTGATTGGACACAGCTATCATATGGTACAGGCCCAGTGTGATTGGCCCTGTACCATGTGATCACTATGGTCAATCGTGGAGATCATATTAGTACACAATTGCTATGAAAGACAAGCCATTGTTTACAACTGACAAAAAACAACTGTCACTGCCCCTACCTATCACTGGTCTTCACAGCAAGGAGCATTGGAAGGGCAGACACATGTCAATAAACACACAGAATAACCAAGCTCAACTTACCAACCAATCAGCAACCAACCGAATTCATCTGTCTAACAGTGCGTTAAAAACAGGGTTTTAGTTGCACGCATTTGCAAATACATGTGTAAGCTACAGGCCCCCTCAAGGCTTCCTGTGTACTGCAGTCCTAACTCTAAAATTTTAAGTCTCCTCAATGGAAGCACATGTATGCTGATGGATAGATGAAGGGCAGATGACTGGAGGGAGCCCAACCCTCCTTAAAGGAGCAGGAGCACACTAAACACCCAGCACATAGAAGCAAAGGTGCTAGTGCGTTGCCTGACCACAATGACAACAATACAAAAAACAGCTGTCACTGTCCCTACCTATAACTGGTCTTCACAGCAAGGAGCATTGGAAGGGCATTGGAAGGGCGGACACATGTCAACAAACACACAGAATAATCAAGCTAAACTTACCAACCAATCAGCAACCAACCAAATTCACCTGTCTAACAGTGCGTTAAAAACAGGGGTTTACAACTGACATGTGATCGCTGTGGTTGGTCACAGCGTTCACATGGTACAACGATCTGTGTGTTGCTGTGTCCAGGGCCACAAATCGCGATTGGCTGCAACTATCACATGGTACAGGTCTGCTGTTATTAGCCCTGTACCATGTGATCACTGTGCTCAATCAAAGAAATCACAATAGTACACAATGGCTTTGAATGACAAGCCATTGTTAACAACTGACGTGATCGCTGTGGTTGGTCACAGTGATCACATGGTACAACAATCTGTGTTTTGCTTTGTCCAGGGCCACAGATCGCGATTGGCCACAACTTTTACATGGTACAGGTCTGCTGCAATTAGCCCTGTACCATGTGATCACTCCCAACTGTTCCAGATTTAGAGGGACGGTCTCTGATTTGGAGCAATGTCCCTCTGTCCCTCATTCCTCCTTATTTGTCCCTCATTTTGGCCTGATCAATATAGATGTGTATAAAATGCACTTTTTATCTATCAAAAAGTGTTCCCAGTGCTAAAACTTTCATCTGATTTCTAAATTGCTGCATTTGTAAATTCCAAAGGTCAATATAAAGGAATAGAAGGGGTAAAAAAAAAGCACTTGTGGGTTTAACCAGTTTTGTTTTTTGTACAATTCACCTTTAAGGGTGTGTGGCAAGGGGTGTGTCCTATACCTGCATACTTTTGCTGATAGGTGTCCCTCATTCCCATGTCAAAAAGTTGGAAGGTATGGTGCACAATGGCTATGAATGACAAGCCATTGCTTACAACTGACATGTGATCGCTGTGATTGGTCACAGCGATCACATGGTCTAACGATCTGTGTTTCGCTGTGTCCAGGGCCACAGATAGCAATGCTGCACAGCCCCTAGGGCACGTATGAGGCGCACGAGTGAGGGAACATCATATGACTCCATCTGGGATTAGACAGCACCCTCCCGGCCATGTTATTTGAATAGGCTGGGTGGGAAGTGGTTCAAGTAGAGCATGCACTACTTTTGCTGCAGTCCAGTGTAATTCGGCCTATTCAAAATAAATGAGCTCAAATCGCACTGCACAGGACCGCATGTAAATTGCACAATAACACACAGCTCATTCCTGTGAGATTCCTGGTGTGAACTGGCCCATAATCAGGTAACTGTTACACAAAAGAATTCACGTTTGCCTTTTGCAGCAAGCAGGCAGCAAGTGTATATGCACCCCCCCCTCCCTTCCTGTAGGCTCTTTCTTAAAAATGAACCCTTACCTTGTAACCCTTACCTTACTGTGCAACAAGAATAAAAATCTTCTAGCTTTATTTTATTTAAGGAAGTGTAGCATATGCACATATTTGCACAAAAATACTTTTTTACTAATCTCTATGCAGCGTAGGTTTACATGCCTATATGTACAAGCACATTGAAAACAATGGTCTGCATTTATATTAGTAAAAAAAATTGTCTATATGCCTACGCTGCAATTTTAGGCACAGTGTGCAAATGGTCTTATAGAAATTAAAGACAAATAGCTGGATTCACGTAGGGCGGCGTATTTTTGAGCCAGCGTAGTGTATCGTATTTACGCTACGCCGCCGTAAGTCAGAGAGGCAAGTGCTGTATTCACAAAGCACTTGCCTCCTAAGTTATGGCGGCGTAGCGTAAATGAGCCGGCGTAAGCGCGCCTAATTCAAATTGTGAAGAGGTGGGCGTGTTTTATGTAAAAAAAAAACATGACCCGATGTGATTGACGTTTTTAACGAACGGCGCATGCGCCATCCGTGGACATATGCCAGTGTGCATTGCTCCAAAGTATGCCGCAAGGACTTATTGGTTTCGACGTGAACGTAAATTACATCCAGCCCCATTCACGGACGACTTACGCAAACGACGTACAATTTTCAAAATTCGACGCGGAAACGACGTCCATACTTAACATTGGCTAGGCCAGCTTTTTGTTGGACTAACTTTACACCGGAAAACGCCTTACATAAACGGCGTATCTTTACTGCGACAAGCAAGCTTAGTTTGTGAATAGGCATATCTCGCTGATTTACGCATTCTAGGTGTAAATCAGCGTTTACGCCCCTAGCGGCCGGGGGAACTAGACAGCTAAGATACGACGGTGCAGGCAGTCGTATCTTAGCTACATTTAAGTGTATCTCAATTTGAGAATACACTTAAATGTACGACGGCGCAGATTCAGAGTTACGACGGCGTATCTACTGATACGCCCGCTTAACTCTTTCTGAATCTAGCTAAAAACATTTGTCTACTCACCGGCAACTTTATTGCTAGTACCGGGTTGGACCCCATTTGCCTTCAGAACTGAATTCTTCATGGCATAGATTCAACAAGGGGTCCCCATCAGAGTATCCCCTTATATCAGTGTCCCTTCTTAAATCAGATCCCCATGATACCCCCTTTTTAATGTGCTCATACAGAGTCCCCTTTACATCACAGGCCCCATCAAAGTCCCCTTTTACATCAGAATCCCCATCAGAGTCTTCCTTACATCAGAGTCCATCCTTACATCAGAGTCCCCATCAGAGACCCCCCTTACATTCAAGTTTCCACCAAAGCCCCTCCTTACATTAGGGTCCCTGTCAGAGTCCCCGTTACATCAAAATCCCTCCCTACCTCACATCACAGTCCCCCTTACATCAGGTTCCCCATCAATGTCTCCATTAGAGAGAGAGTCTAGTTGTGGATTGGGGGGAGGGGTTAAAGCAGAGACCACCCACAGGCAGCTTCTGCTGACCTTAATCCTCAATCTGTGCACATTGAGGATACATCGTCTGCGGAACAGATACATTCTTGTAGAGGGCCACATTTAGCCTACAGGCGGGTAACCTGCTCTAGGTAACCAGTTTGCACAAAATGTATCCTGCATTAAAGTCCCAACCAAGTGATATATTGTAAGTCACAGGATTTTCACTGTACTTATACAGCCTTTATCAACCTTATTACCCCCAGGAACCCGTAGAATAATTTTCAGGTCTCAGGGAACCCCTGCTAAAACTAATTCATCAAGAGTCAGTGGGAAAAATGCCACATACATTGGTTTCAGTAGGAAGAATGATCCCTTGCATTGGTCTTCAGTGGGAAGAATGCCCCCTAAATTGATGGTCAGTGAGAAGAATGACTCTTACATTGGTGATTAGTGGGAAGAATGTCCCTTAAATTAATTGTCAGTGGGAAGAATGTCCCTTACATTGGTCTTCAGTTCGAAGAATGCTCCTTACTTTGGTCTTCAGTTGGAAGAATGTTCCTTACGTTGGTCTTTGGTTGCAAAAATGCTCCTTACTTTGGTCTTCGGTTGCAAAAATGCTCCTTACTTTGGTCTTCAGTAGAAAGAATGTCCTTTGCATTTATCGTCAGTGGAAAGAATGCCCCTTACATTGGTGATCAGTGGGAAGAATTCCCCTTTAAATTGGTAGTCAGTGGGAAGGAAGTCTCTAACATTGGTGGTCAGTTCGAAGAATGCTCCTTACTTTGGTCTTCAGTTCGAAGAATGCTCCTTACATTGGTCTTCATTTGGAAGCATGTTCCTTACGTTGGTTATCGGTTGGAAAAATGCTCCTTACTTTGGTCTTCAGTGGAAAGAATGTCCTTTACATTGGTTGGGTGTTGGTGGTGCTTTCACTCCGTTACCCTTTACAGTTATCCTTGGAAAACGCAGGATTGGATGCTGCTATTATAAATGTCACACAGGTGCGGAAAAATTGGGCCTTTGCTGTTGGTGGTTCCAGAAATGTAAAATCTATAAAATAGTAAAAAGGTGTACTATAATTTCACAAAGGGCTTGCTCACTGTGGTGCCAGACATTGTTATTTCCATCCATCCATCCAATCCATCTGCCAAAGAGACACCAGAATTTATCCAAAATATCTCTAATCTTGTTCACTGTTCCTTTAAAACAATCTATAAAAAAAAGTATATATTTTGGATTGATACATGTCCTCCAGGGCAGTACACTGGCCCCCATACCCTTTTATGGCCAATAACTTGCATATAAGCCTTTAAAATGGGCAATTTTGGGTCTGAACGTTTGCAATGTTTGAGAGTTCTGGCGCAAACTGAACGGGGGCAGTTCGGCTTAACTCTAGTGGTCAGTGAGAACAATTATCCTTACATTGGTGGTCAGTGGGAAGAATACTCCTTACAATGGTGGTGCCAGGATCACTTAAAGCGGGGGTTCACCCTATTAAAAAAAAAAAGCGCGAGCTACAGTATGCCGGTCTTACATTTTTTATCCCCGTACTCACTGTTTAATCCTACCTAGACGATTCCGACTGCCCACGGGGAATGGGCGTTCCAATCCAGACGGAAAGTGATTGACGGCCGGCTCTGGCGCGCCACGCTTCTCCGGAAATAGCCGAAATAGGCTTGGCTCTTCACGGCGCCTGCGCATAGCCTGTGCGCAGGCGCCGTGAAGAGCCGAGACCTACTCCGGCTGTCTTCGGGGAGCGTGACGTGCCAGAGTCGGTCGTCAATCACCCTCCCTCTTTCTAGGAACACCCATTCCCCGCGGCAGACGGAATCGTCTAGGTACGATTAAACAGTGAGTACGGGGATAAAAAATGTAAGACCGGCATACTGTAGCTCGCGCTACGATGCCGAATTGTATGTGAAATGTTGTTCAGCAGGGTGAACCACCGCTTTAAGTGCTCCTGTTTCTTATTCCAGCATCCAGGTTTTGGCTATTGCATTCTTCCTGTCTGTGTCCACCTGCAAGTTAATTGATATGGTCAGTCATCTGTTATAACAAGCCACACGCTCTGTCCCTTGCTTGTGATAGAGACAGTGATACCTGCTTTGTTCCTGATCAACCCCCCCCCCCCCCCCCCGTTTGTCTGCCCTGTTTTGCTAGTTTGGCTTTCCCTGTGTATAACCTGAATCAGAAATTTGGACTATTTCCCTGAACTCAGCCTGCCTTTTTCCTGGACTGTCATAGAACCACGCTATCAGTTTGCTGACTGCAAGTAGTCTGTATGTTTGCTTAGTTCTCATCTGCCCTGGTGTGGTGGCCAGGCACTATAGCATTGTGTATAAGTCCTGGGGGCAACCCAGTACTTGTAGGCCTGCTTGCCTTAATGGAAAGGGGGCTTCTATTGGTGAAGCACACAGTAGCTATCTATGGTGTCTGACCACCTGCATTGGGGTAGACGTGACAGATGGTCAGCAGGCAGAATACTCCTTACATTGGTGGTCAGTGGGAAGAATGTTCCTTACACTGATGGTCAGTGGGAAGAATACTCCTTACATTGGTGATCAGTGGGAAGAATGTCCCTTACATTGATGATCAGTGGGAAAATGCTCCTTACATTGGTGGTCAGTGGGTAGAATGTCCCTTACATTGGTGATCAGTGGGAAGAATACTCCTTACATTGGTGATCAGTGGGAAGAATACTCCTTACATTGGTGATCAGTGGGAAGAATGTCCCTTACATTGATGATTAGTGGGAAGAATGTCCCTTACATTGGTGATTAGTGGGAAGAATGTCCCTTACATTGATGATTAGTGGGAAGAATGTCCCTTACATTGGTGATCGGTGGGAAGAATGTTCCTTACATTGGTGATCAGTGGGAAGAATGTCTCTTACATTGGTGATCAGTGGGAAGAATGTTCCTTACATTGGTGATCAGTGGGAAGAATGTTCCTTACATTGTTGATCAGTGGGAAGAATGTCCCTTACATTGGTGATCAGTGAGAGGAGTGCTCCTTACATTGGTGATCAGTGAGAAGAATGTCCCTTACATTGGTGATCAGTGGGAAGAATGTCCCTTACATTGGTGATCAGTGAGAAGAATGTCCCTTACATTGGTGATCAGTGAGAAGAATGTTCCTTACATTGGTGATCAGTGGGAAGAATGCTCCTTACATTGGTGATCAGTGGGAAGAATGTCCCTTACATTGGTGATCAGTGAGAAGAATGTTCCTTACATTGGTGATCAGTGGGATGAATGCTCCTTACAATGGTGGCCAGTGGGAAGAATGCTCCTTACATTGGTGATCAGTGAGAAGAATGTTCCTTACATTGGTGATCAGTGGGAAGAATGTCCCTTACATTGGTG
The DNA here is from genome assembly GCF_905171775.1 of Rana temporaria. Classification (NCBI taxonomy): domain Eukaryota; kingdom Metazoa; phylum Chordata; class Amphibia; order Anura; family Ranidae; genus Rana; species Rana temporaria. The sequence continues at coordinate 19,654,065 of NC_053492.1, forward strand.
ATCAGTGGGAAGAATGTTCCTTACATTGGTGATCAGTGGGATGAATGCTCCTTACAATGGTGGCCAGTGGGAAGAATATTCCTTACAATGGTGGTGTCAGGATCACTTAGGTGCTCCTGCTCCTCATTCCAGCATCCAGGTTTTGCCTATTGCATTCTCCCTGTCTGTGTCCACCTGCAAGGTGATTGATATGGTCAGTCATCTGTTATAAGCAAGCCAAACGCTCTGTCCCTTGCTTGTGATAGAGACAGTGACAGTTCCTGATCAAGCCCCCAGTTTGTCTGCCCTGTTTTGCTAGTTTGGATTTCGTTGTGTATGACTTGGATCAGATATTGGATAGAATGCCCCCCTTACAGACAACTAAAAAGAGTATCGGTGTCATGCTGCTGGCTCTTTCAAGTGGTGTTGTCCCTGGAAAAATGCCGGCACCAACAAATGGGGGGTCAATCAACTCAAGCAGCCCCTAGCAACCATTGGGGAAACCGTGGTTGAGAATGGCTGAGATGCATGAATGTGCGAAAATAAGTCTAAAGTGAACAAAAAGAGAAAAATATGCATAGAACATCTATACATTTCCTTGAAAGTTAAACTTCTAAAGGAACATTTTTACAAAACTTTTGTATTACTTTACAAATGTACTAGTTTACAAATCTGTATTACACGGTACAGATTTGTAAACACTTACATTGGTATATGAATGAAGAGGTAGTACCTTCGATCAGAATGCTGTCAAGCCAGTTCCAACACCCAGTGTAAGTACAAACCTATTGGGCCCATATGCAAGCTTTTAAAAAATATAAAAATGAAGGAACACCATCATCATTTAAATGTTACAAAGAATATAGCAGAATATGTAAAAAAATAAATAAAGGATGCAACAATTCAAAACGAATGACAGATTGCAAAAGACAGTAGGACAAACCCCCAAAAAATCTTCAAATATAATAATAGTAAAAAGGTCAGGTCTGAGCATGTAGGCCCTTTACAAAATAATCTAGGGTGGGTGACTGGGGACAAAGAGCAAATGTATTAAATACCTTCTTCAGCTCTGTGTATACAAAAGGAGCACAGGGGAGCTCATGTCCATAACAAGGGTGGTACTGACACAGCCCCAAATGAAACATTATGGGGTTGATTTACTAAAGGCAAATAGACTAGATAGCAGTTGCACTCTGCAAGAGCAGTTGCTCCAGAGTTTAGTAAATGAGCAAAAGCTCTGCTAACTTCCATCATCCAATCATGTGCAAGCAAAAGGACCTTTTTTTTCCTTGCATGTGATTGGGTATTCTTTGCAAAGTGAAGTTTTACCTAATTTACTATTCTCTGGAGCAACCGCTCCAGTTATATTATGTGTACCTCGAGAAAGTATCCAGGCCTTTCTTAAAACAATCTTCTGAGCTGGCCAGAACCACCTCTGCAGGGAGTCTATTCCACATTTTTACAGCTCTTACTGTGAAGAAACCTTTCCATATTTGAAGATGAGACCCGGATTCAGGTAACACTTACGCTGACGTATCTTGAGATACGCCGCGTAAGTGCACAGATGCGCCGTCGTATCTATGCGCCTGATTCTTAATGCAAGATACGCCTGAAATGTGGCTTCATCCGACCAACGTAAGTTCCCTACGCCGTCGTATCTTGGGCGCATATTTACGCTGGCCGCAAGGGGCGCTTCCATCGATTTACGCGTCGAATGTGTAAATGACTGAGATACGCTGATTCACGAACGTACTTGCGCCCGTCGCAGTAATCTATGCCGTTTACGTAAGGCGTACGTCCGGCGTAAAGTTATCCCATATGTAGGAGGCGCATCCCATGCAAAGGTATGGACCATGTAACAGCCGTCGTATTTTACGTTGTTTACGTAGTACTACGTGAATAGGGCTGGGCGTAGGTTACGTTCAGTGATTTGACGTATCTTAGGAGTTCGTTCCGACGTGATTCTGAGCATGCGCACTGGGAGCGTCCACAGGATAGCGCATGCGCCGTTCGTTCGGCCATTCATTTGCATGGGGTCACGCTTCATTTACATGTATCACGCCCACCTTCCACCTACTTTGAATTAGGCGGGCTTGCGCCGACGAATTTACGTTACGCCGGCGCAACATATGGAGCGAGTGTTTTGTGAATACTGTTCTTGCCTCTCTGTGTTACGTCGGCGTAGCGCATATGAGATGCGCTACGCCGGCAGAAAGATGCGCCGAGGTATGTGAATCCCGGCCGAAATCTCTTTTCCATCAGGGGTCTCCAAACTACGGCCCTCCAGGTGTTGCAGAATTACACGTCCCATGAGGCATTGTAAAACTCTGACATTCACACACATGGCTAGGCATGATGGAAATTGTAGTTCCTGAACAACTGGATGGCCATAGTTTGGAGACCACTGCTCTAGACGTAAAGAGTGCCCCCTTGTCCTCTGTGATGACCTTAAAGTGAATAACTCAACACCAAGTTCACTATATGGGCCACTTATGTATTTGTACATGGTGATCATATCCCCCCCCCCCTTAATCTCCTCTTCTTCAGAGAGAATAAATTCAGTTACTGTAATCTTTCCTCATAGCTGAGCTCCTCCATGCCTCTTATCAGTTTGGTTGCCCTTCTCTGCACTTTCTCCTGTTCCCCGATATCCTTTTTGAGAACTGGGGCCTAAAACCGAACTGCATATTCCAGATGTGGCCTTACTAATGATTTGTACAGGGGCAGGGCTGGTGCAAGGATTTTTGACACCCTATACGAAACCTCATTTTGTCTCCTCTCACCTGGCTCCACCCCTGACTCCACCCCCTTTGCCCTGCCTATGTATTCCCCACCTGTTTAATAAAAACTTCTTGGCCAGTAGACTGCATGGGACTGAGAGGATCATGAGTATTCTTGCTCTGCAGAAAACAGTAAAAGGTAAGCAGGGAACAAAAATGGAGGGGGGGGGGGGGAGCTGAAGTTAAAGCGGGGTTCCCGGCATAATTTTATTTTTTGTTGCAAGCTAAAATGAATCACATTAAATAGTCCCTAAAACATATTAATAGCTCCCCAATTGTTCCAGAAATCATTGCAAACACTTGCCATATATCCTCTAGCTCATGTTGTGGCCGTATCTATCATATGTGTGGGCATGTGAAGCCGAGTTTCTTTTTCTTCCTGGTTTTCAGGGAGAGGTGCATGCTGGGCGATTTTTAGGCACAGCAATGCCCAGAGACTCCTGGGAAATGAGTGTCATCATTTCCCAGGAGGCAATGGGGTCTTAGGACAGGAAGTTGAACCACCTAGGACCAGGAACTAGGCAGATTACGAAAAATGCCTAGTAACACCCAGAAAGAAGTGAGTAAATTGTATTTTTTTTTTTTTACATTAAATGCAAGCTGTTAATAGAAAGTTAATTTTTAGGGTGGAACTCCACTTTAATCTTTAAATTGACCATACACAGTGGACACTAGTCTGCTGATCTCGCCATTTTTAGCAGGATCAGTGATGTATCACTGCTGGGGGAACTAAGTAAAACTCCAGTATCTTTTAAAACTGCATTACCGTATTTATCGGCGTATACCGCACACTTTTTTGCCCTGAAAATCAGGGCAAAATCGTGGGTGCGCGATATACGCCGATACCCGCTTTCCCGCGCCGAGTTTGAATACTGCGCCGACATATACCGAGTGCAGTACACTCGTGTATAGTCGGGTAGTCTTGGCTCCTCCCACGCTCACGTCCTGGACGTACATGACATGAGCACGACAGTAGCCGAGCCTGCCCGAGTGTACTGCGCTCGGTATATGCCGGCGCAGTATTCAAACTCGGCGCGGGGAGGACGCCGCAGAAGGACGCCGGACCCGACAAAGAGGACACCCGAAGCCGCAGACGGACGCCGGACCCGACGAGGCCGCCGATGGACACCGCGCAAGACACCAAAACTGTAAGTACAAAGATCCTTTTTCCACAGGAATTCGGGGCAACTTTAGGGGTGCGCGCTATACGCGGGAGCGCGCTATACCCCAATAAATACGGTACTTATTATGAGTCTGTGGCTGACCCCCCCGCAGTTATTCATTCCTGTGGCTAGATGTTGTCAGTTTTCTTGGGTTGAATGACAGCCATTATAATTCAGCCTCTTTTCTTCAGTATCATCTCCCCATGCTGCTGGTTGGCTTCCTGGACAAATGTCTCCACAAAGAAATGGTCATTATTTGGCCCGGAGTCAGAAGAAGGGCTGACTTTCTCTGAACCAGGTTGGCCAGAGCCGTCTTCAATAACCACATTCTCCCTAGAATTACCCTTCTAGCTGGCTTTCACATAGTCCCTGATCTATGCTTTGCTCCATCTTGATAAGGAAAACGTTGTCTACCCGAAGCGATGGTTTTGAAAGCCTATATAAGAGAGAAAAGTTGCAAAATAAAAATATAGATTGAAAAGCAGTGTCAATAATGTGCATTGAGATTGTTGGACAAGTAAAGCGAGGACCTGGTCTCTTGACCAAAATGGAAGACTTTTACGCACCAATCATTGACAGTTTCCATGTAGGACCTCCCACACATAAAAATGTTATACATCAACTTATTCAGCTAAGAATTTGCACAAGCAATACATTATTAGTTGCAAAAGATTCCTGATATTTTTGGAACACCTTATCAGCTTGACCACAACTCTTAAGCCCTGTACACAAGCTCGGTTTTCTCGGCGGTAAAAAGTCAGCCGAGAAAACCGAGGGAAAAGCCGAGAACCCGGCGGGAAAACTGCTATGGAGCTTTGGCCGGGAATCCCGGCCGTGTGTATGCTCCATCGGCACTGCCTTGCAGTCTTTCCCATAGGTAAGTAGTAGATCTTAAAACAAAACGCCAGGAATCCCGATGGGAAAATAGAGAGCAAGTTCTGGGATTCCCGGCTGTTTTCCTGATGGGAAAACTGCGACGAAGCATCCACACATCGGGTTTTCCCAGCCAAAAGCTCTCATGGCAGTTTTCCTGCCGGTCGTGTGTACGAGGCTTTACTGTTGTCACGTTCATACTTCCACCGACCAGCAGGATAGGTAAGCGAGCAGGTCACCCTGGCAGATGATGCAGGCTCATCTGAGGTGTGGGGTCTGAGCTCAAACTGGTGTTGGCCAGATATTTTGATGATGGAGATGGGTTTTGCTGTGTGTTACTACCAGGTCGCAGTTCTCAGGATCTCCCAACCAGAAGGCGATCAAGCCTGGGGTCCAGCTGCAGATATAGCAGGTAGGGATCAAGCAGAAGCGTAGTCAGTAACAAGGTTGGTAACAAGCGATTGCAGGTTGAAAGCAAGCAGAAGCGTAGTCAGTAACAAGGTTGGTAACAAGTGATTGCAGGTTGGGATCAAGCAGAAGCGTAGTCAGTAACAAGGTTGGTAACAAGTGATTGCAGGATGGGATCAAGCAGAAGCATAGTCAGTAATAAGGATGAGCTCAGGCATGTTCGCTAATCACAGGCAGTGAGACATTTCTCGATCTCCGCTGATTGGGAAAATGTCTCACTGCCTGTGATTAGCACTGTGCAGTGCCGACTTCCTGGCGGGCTCTGCATGTGCGGGTTGCGAACACGCCTGAGCTCATCCTTAGTCAGTAAACAAGGTTGGTAATAAATGATTGCAGGTTGGGATCAAGCAGAAACATAGTCAAGGAACAAGCCATAGGTTGGTAATAAGTGGTAATGAAGATAAGGATGGCAGCAGGAGTGGCAAGAGGCAGATATTGGCCGTAGAGAGCACAATAATCTAGCAATCAGAAAGGTATGTCTTAAATCAGGAAATTCACAGGGGGAACAAAGAATTCAAGGTTAACCAGAAGCAAGAGAAAAGGCAAGCTTGTCCTAAGACAGGGGTCTCCGAATTCTCTAAACAAAGGGCCAGTTTACTGTCCTTCAGACTTTAGAGGGACTGGACTATGGCCAGTGGGAGTAAAAAATGCCCTGTCAATGGATGGAATAGTGGCCTATTGTGCATGTCAATGGAAGGAATTCTATCCCATTGTTGGTGTCATTGGAAGGATTAGTGCCCTATTGTTTGTGTCAATGGAAGGAATTCTGCCCCATCATTGGTGCCAATGGAAGGAATTCTGCCCCATCATTGGTGCCAATGGAAGGAATTGTGCCCCATTGTTGGCGTCAGTGGAAGGAATTCTTCCCTGTCATTGGTGTCAGTAGAAGGAATTTTGCTCTATCTTTGGTGTCAGTGGGAGGAATAGTGCCCCATTGTTGATGCCAGTGGATGGAATAGTGCTCCTGGGGCCGGATAAAAGCAAGCAAAGGGCTGCATCCAGCCCTCAGGCCGCAGTTTGGAGACTACTGTCATTAGAGATGAGACCAGGAGCTCTCCAGCATCTCAGGTGGCACAGAGGTTGCAGGTTCAGATCCAGGCTCTGACAGCTGTAGAACATGGAAATAAGCTGCCTCTCTACATTGCACAGGAAAACATTCTAAACAGATGGGAGAGCAACAATTTGTTTCTATAACATCTTTCTGCTAACTTATTCTAGCAAACTAACCTGTTATTATGTAAAGAACATAACATTAGCATTTATATGTTATGTTATAGCACTTAATATTGTCCTTTAACCTTTATTTAAACATGGACATAATAATTAGTTTTCTTTATCAATCCTTCTAAGTGTTTTTCCTGCTAATCCCTGACAAAGATCAGTGCAAGCCCTCAGAGGCTTATCAAGGAACTCTGTCCTTAGTAAACTTAGCGTGCAGAGAAGGGCATGAAAGACCTCACCTACGAGGATAGAATAACTGAACTCCAAGTATACTTCCTTGAGATGAGCTGTTGTATTATAACATAAATGGTCCACATATTCAACAAACAGTGCAAAGTTGGTAAGGGACATTCTTTGCGCCAGGAGATGAAAAAGGTTTAGGCTGTACATATGGAAAGGTGTCTTCATGAATCTTTCCTAACAGAAGGGTCCCCATCAGAGTCACAATAAGATGGCCTCTTTATATCAGGGTCCGCATCGGAGTGCCCCCTTGCATCAGGGTCCGCATCGGAGTGCCCTCTTACATCAGGGTCCGCATCAGAGTGCCCCCTTACATCAGGGTCCGCATCGGAGTGCCCCCTTGCATCAGGGTCCGCATCGGAGTGCCCTCTTACATCAGGGTCCGCATCAGAGTGCCCCCTTACATCAGGGTCCGCATCAGAGTGCCCTCTTGCATCAGGGTCCGCATCAGAGTGCCCCCTTGCATCAGGGTCCGCATCAGAGTGCCCCCTTGCATCAGGGTCCGCATCGGAGTGCCCCCTTGCATCAGGGTCTGCATCGGAGTGCCCCCTTACATGAGGGTCCACATCAGAGTGCCCCCTTGCATCAGGGTCCGCATTGGAGTGCCCCCTTACACCAGGGTCTCCATAAGAGTGCTCCCTTACATCAGGGTCCGCATGAGAGTGCATCCTTACACCAGGGTCCGCATCAGAGTGCCTCTTACATCAAAGTCCTCCATTTCATCGGGGTCTCCATCAACACCGGGGTCTCCATCAAAGTCCCCTTACATCATGGTCCCCATTAGAGTCCCCCTTACATCATGGTCCCTATCAGATTTCCCCCGCTTACATCAGTGTGTCCCCTTACATTTGAGTCCCCGTCAGAGTGCCCCTTACATCAGAGCCCCCCCCTTTCATCAGGGTTTTCTTCAGAATCCCACTTACATCACAGCCCCATCAACACCAGGGTCCCCATCATAGTCCCACTTATATCACAGCCCCCATCAATACCAGTGTTTTTATCAGATCCCCCTTACATCAGGGTCTCCATCACAGTCCCTCTTATGTCACAGCCCCCATCAACACCAGGGTCTCCATCAGAGTTCCCTTTACACCAGGGTCCCCATTAGAGTCCCACTTAGATCACAGCCCCCATCAATACCAGTGTTATTATTAGATTCCCCCCTTACATCAGGGTCCCCATTACAGCCCCCCCCCCGCTTACATCACAGCCCCCATCAACACCAGGGTCCCCATCATAGTCCCACTTATATCACAGCCCCCATCAATACCAGTGTTTTTATCAGATCCCCCTTACATCAGGGTCTCCATCACAGTCCCTCTTATGTCACAGCCCCCATCAACACCAGGGTCTCCATCAGAGTTCCCTTTACACCAGGGTCCCCATTAGAGTCCCACTTAGATCACAGCCCCCATCAATACCAGTGTTATTATTAGATTCCCCCCTTACATCAGGGTCCCCATCACAGCCCCCCCCCCCCCCCCCCGCTTACATCACAGCCCCCATCAACACCAGGGTCCCCATCATAGTCCCAATTATATCACAGCCCCTATCAATATCAGTGTTTTTATTAGATCCCCCCTTACATCAGGGTCCCCATCACAGCCCCCCCCTCCCCCCCGCTTACATCACAGCCCCCATCAACACCAGGGTCCCCATCATAGTCCCAATTATATCACAGCCCCTATCAATATCAGTGTTTTTATTAGATCCCCCCTTACATCAGGGTCCCCATCACAGCCCCCCCCTTACATCACAGCCCCCGCCAACACCAGGGTCCCCATCATAGTCCCAATTATATCACAGCCCCTATCAATATCAGTGTTTTTATCAGATCCCCCCTTACATCAGGGTCCTCATCACAGTCCCTCTTACATCACAGCCCCCATTAACACCAGGGCCTCCATCAGATTTCCCTTTACATCAGGGTCCCCATCAGAGTCTCACTTATATCACAGCCCCCATCAATGCCAGTGTTTTTATTAGATCCCCCCTTACATCAGGGTCCCCATCACAGTCCCCCTTACATCACAGCCCCCATCAACACCACGGTCTGCAACAGAGTTCCCTTTACATCAGGGTCCCCATCACAGCCCCCCTTATGTCACAGCCCCCCTTATGCAGGGCCAGATTAAGAACATCATGGGCCTGGTGCTGAGGATTTTGGTGGGGCCTTTTAGGCTGCATTCACACCTCCGCGACAAGTAACGCCGCGTACGCAGCGTATTTTGCCGGCAATAGTGTAACTTTTTTTTTACAAATCCTTCCTATTGCTTTGTATGGCCGAACGCCAATGCAGCCTGAAAAAAAGGCCGCAGGTGTACGGCGTCTATGAGATGTGAACCATCTCATAGACAGCAATGGGAATTCTCCCCTCCAGCGGCACGAGCGGCCGGCGTCGGGCGTTTTGTCGCGGAGGTGTGAATGGGGTGTAATAAATAATAAATAAATGCGTGGGAATGACATGAACGCAGCCCAGCCAAGGCAAGTGACCAAAGGCACAGAACCCAGAAGGAAGACCGGGTGAAGATGGAAGTGTCCGGGCCCCGCCTGATTCATCGCAGCACTGGAGGGCTCAGTCTGAAAATGTAAGTGTACACTAATGTGCTAATATGCTGTGCATACTTGTACGTTGTGGCATAACCTACCCCAGGGCCTCTAAAAAGTAGTAATGTCAGGAAAGTTTACTACCGCTTTATTATCACAGGATCCCAGGAGCCTCTCATGGGGCCCCCTACTGACCCGGTGGACGGTGGCCCTTGGGCAGTGCCTAAGTGCACAGTTGCCAACATTTAAAAAATATTTTCAGGGCCACTTTTTTATATAAGTGCTATATTTAGAGTAGCTGAGATCCCCGATGTTCCTCTATACATCATAGTAGTAATCACAAAATTAAATGAGTACTAATAATGGGGCAGAACAAATATGAAAACTGAGATTTCCTTTAGTTGAACTAACAAAAGTGTGTCCATTCTAGAGCTGGTAACATTGAGGATATTCAGTATAATTTTAAAGAACTGTTTTTGTGGGTAAGCGACATAGGGGAGGAGTATGGACGGTATATAAGTGGGAAGTATGTGCAGGTGAGGGAGAGGAATGTGGAGGGTCTAACAGTGGGCACTATGTACAGGAGAGGAGTACAAAGGGTACGGAAAAAAGCACTATGTACAGGAGAGGAGTGTGAAGGGTATGACAATGGGCAGTATGTACAGGAAGAGTGAGGGGTATGACAGAGGGCAGTATGTACAGGAAGAGTGAGGGGTATGACAGAGGGTAGTACGTACCAGAGAGAAGTGTGGAGGGTATGATGGGGCAGTATGTACAGGAGAGGAATGTAGACGGTATGACAGTGGGCTCTATGTATAGGAGAGGAGTGTGGAGGGTATGACAGTGAACAATATGTATAGGAGAGGAGTGTGGAGGGTATGACAGTGAACACTATGTATAGGAGAGGAGTGTGGAGGGTATGACAGTGGGCACTATGTATAGGAGAGGAGTGTGGAGGGTATGACAGTGAGCAGTATGTACAGGAGAGGAGTGTGGAGGGTGCGACAGTGGGCACTAAGTACAGGAGAGAAGTGTATGACAGCAGGCACTATGTACAGGAGAGGAGTGTGAAGGGTATGACAGTGGGCGCTATGTATAGGAGAGGAGTGTGGAGGGTATGACAGTGGGCACTATGTACAGGAGAGGAGTGTGTAGGGTATGACAGTGGGTACTATGTATAGGAGAGAAGTGTGGAGAGTATGACAGTGGGCACTATGTACAGGAGAGGAGTGTGGAGAGTTTGACAGTGAGCACTATGTACAGGAGTGGAAGGATATTTAGGGACTGCGTAGTGGTTAAGCGGGTCATACATGGATTGAAATTACGCCAATTATGCAGAGACCAGCCATGGTCAATCTATGTATGGGCTAGCTGGTTTTACACAAGTCAATCTATTAATCAACTTGAGTACAACCAGCCTGTTTTTTTTTCTTAAAACAATCAGTGCTGCCAGCTAAAGTTAGCAACACTGATCATTGTACGCACTGGCAGAACACAATAACACTGCAGGAGTGATTCCCCCATCCACAGGTCAGCAGGTGAGAGGGTGTGTGGGGACAGGCTGGGGAGAGATACTAGTCAGTGGCTGGGTAGGCACTGGTAGTATCAGAGCCAGATACACACAGGTTACATACGCCACGATCGTTAGAGCGAGAACAATAATTCTAGTACTAGACCTCCTCTGTAACTCTAAACATGTAACCTAAAAAAATGTAAAGCATCGCTTAGGATACCAAAAAAAATTGTGCTAACTTAACTAACTGTTTTTTTAATGAATGAAACATTTTTTTCCAAAAAAACATGTTTGAAAAATTGCTGCGCAAATACCGTGCTAGAGCTGCACAATTAATCGTTAAAAAAATCGTGATCTCGATTCAACCTCCCTGAGGATCTTCAATGCAGAGTTTGCTGATTCTTTCATATAACAAGTGGAGAGACTTTCAGCTGTCAAAAGAAAATATCTGGGCAGTCTGCCAAGTTTTTAACAGGAAACATTGTAACTAACACTTCCTTCTTAGATCAAAGGGATACACTTCTGTGTGTAAAGAACAAATCTGGGCAGTCTGCGAAGTTTGTAAACAAAATGAAACATTGTAACTAACCAACATTGTAACTAAATTTAACCACTTAAAGTCCAACACTTGTTTCTTAAGTTAGAAAGCAATATTATTTGCTAGAAAATTACTTGGAACTGCCAAACATTATATATATTTTAGCAGAGACTCTAGGGAATACAATGGCTATTGCTGCAATATGTTATGTCACACTGCATTTTCCCACTTCAATGAATAATAAAAACCATAAAAACAAAACAGTGAAGTTAGCCCATTTTTTTGTTGTTTTTGTTTTAATGTGAAAGATGATGTTACGCCGCAACAATCGTGAGAGAATCGTGATCTATCTTCTAAGCAAAAAAATTGCAATTCTCATTTTAGCCAGAATCGTGCAGCTCTGTACCCTGCAACATAAAAAGTGCAAAGACCACCATAGAGTCATTTTCTAGCAAAAAACAAATGATGATTTTTACATGTAGTTGAGAAGTGTCAGAATTGGCCTGGGTGGCAAGGGGTTAATTACCATGAGTAATATACAAATAATTATTATAAGCCCTGTGATCCTATCAGTCTGCTGTAGTGTGTCAGCTTGTATTTATATTGGCCGCTCTGAATGTAGCTTCTGACAGGCTGTGCAAGCAGGCCCGTATCTCCGGAACCATAAATGATAGCCGTCCCATATTTTAACCAGTTGTGGGGTAGCTCTTCCCATGCCTACCCCCAAATGTGGGGTTTCTGTGACCTCTGTTCATCGAGCTACAACCCCCCAAATTGGATTTTAAAAAAAAAAAAAATTCTAAAAAAAAAAAAAAAAATTTTTTTTTTTTTGGGCAAATGGGCCTATCTTGAGAAAGGGGCCTGGAGCTGCAGCTCCATCAGCCCCATTGTTAATCCGGCCCTGCCCTTATGTCAGCCCCCATCAACGCCACGGTCTCCATCAGAGTTCCCTTTACATCAGGATCCCCATCAGAGTCCCAATTATATCACAGCCTCCATCAATAACAGTGTTTTTATCAGATCCCCCTTACATCAGGGTCCCCACGGATGAGGCCCATGGGCTGTAGTTTGGAGACCCCTGCTCTGGGTGAACTGTAGGTTTAGGATCTGTGGATGAAGGTTGGTAATTTTGTCTATTTTTGTCTATTAGTTTGACTTGATTGACATTTGTCTTTTTTCAACCTATCTATGTAACTAGTGAAACTTTCTGTAAAGCAGATATAATATGAAATATTTTATACTACAAGATACATTCTTAGGAATATATGGTGTAATGCACATGGTCTTCTCCTATACCTTGTTACATGCTCATAATTTTTTTGCAACCTGAACACACAAAAATATGTTTGTAGCACCCACCCCAATTCTGGGGGACGCTATTTCAAATTTAGGGGGAGTCTGGGCCAGTAGTTGGGCCCAGACCTGTTTGATCAACCCAAATTTTCTTCTGTTCTGGCTGTGGTACTACTTGGTAGTTTGTTGCCTGTAGGTGGTGTTGCCACCCTGGCCTTATGTTGGAATGCAGGTGTACCATGGTGTACCAACACGGGTGTCCCTTCTCGGCAGCAGTGCAGTGGGAGTGGTGACCCTGCTGTGCATGCTGGGGAGGGGTACTTTAGGGACAGACGCCATTGATCGGGGTTTTTCCTTGCCTTGTGGCCCTCCTGGCGCGAGGGGTGTGTGTGTGAGCCCGACTTCGGGGCCACGTTAGCCTGGAGTTATGCTACTGTGGAGTGGGCCCAGCTACGCTGGCTGGGGCCTACAATTCTAGAGGGGGATCCCAAGCTGTCTGTCCACAAGGGAGTAGGCTATCTTGATGAAGGAAACCAGGGGAGCACCTACCCTGGAGGAGACCGGCAAAGTGCTAGTGTCTCGGGTGAGGCCTGGTGACCCAATCAAGGAGGAATCCACTACATTGAAAGCCCTGCAGTCTGCCGATTCTGACCTAAAGGCTCTCTTACTGCTCGGCTGGAGGTTCGGGACTTGTGGCAGAGGATTCCTGGACGCATCCAAATTTATTCAAAGGTCTGTAGCAGAGACCAAGATCATTCCAAGAGGTCTGTGGCAGAGACCAAGATCATTCCAAGAGGTCTGTGGCAGGGACTGTCTGGACATTAGTTTGTGCTTCATCCCGGCTGCTGGGCCAAGTGAGAGGGGACTGTCCGGGTGAGCAATACCCACTCAATAGTAGGGGTGCAACTGATCAAAAAACTCAGGGTTCGGATCGTTTCTCGGATCAGGAGTCACGGATCGGATAATTTTTCGGATCAGCAAAAAAAAAAAAATCTCCCCCACTGTAATATCCACATCTCCCCCCCCACTGTTCACCCCCCCGCAACTATAGTACCCCCTCGGTGCAGACACCCCCCTCCTCTCAGTACAGAGACCCCCCCTCCTCTCAGTACAGTGACCCCCCCCTCCTCTCAGTACAGTGACCCCCCCTCCTCTCAGTACAGTGACCCCCCCTCCTCTCAGTACAGAGACCCCCCTCCTCTTAGTACAGTGACCCCCCCCTCCTCTCAGTACAGTGACCCCCCCCATCTCTCAGTACAGAGACCCACCCCTCCAGGTAGTACCGACAGACACTCCCCCCCCCTCGGGCAAGACACCCCCCCTCAGGTAGTACAGACACTCCCCGAGCGGTGTGTCCCACGAGTGCGGGCTCCTCCTCTGTGGGTGTAAACAGAGGAGGGCCGCCACCGGGTGTACCAAGATGGGCACGGCCTTTCCTAATGTTATTCCTGCGGCTCTGGAGCTAGGCCGAAGCCGCGGCCTTTCCTAGCGTAATGGTCGTGGCCATAACGTTAGGAAAGGCCACGCTTCGGCCTAGCTCCGGAGCCGCGGCCGTAACATTAGGAAAGGCTGCGGCTTCGGCCTAGCTCCGGAGCCGTGGCAATCCGCGGATCACAGTGTGTTCCGATCCGAAGGTGGTGACCCGTTCGGATCACAGATCAACTGTGATCCGTTGCACCCCTAATCAATAGCTGAGAGTGGAGACTGATTTATTCTGTACCGCGTGCCTGAACCTTCCCCTGCTCTTCTCCTCCCTCCTGCTTTCTCTATTTCAAGTTACCTTGCAGTAAAAAGAAATAAAACCTAACTATTGGAGGTTTTACATGCATTTATTATGGACTTTCCCACCCTGACAACGAAGCTACAAAGGTAACGTGCAAACCCAAAATGTAACCAGCAGCTCCTAGGGGGTAGTGCTACATGTTTCATTCTGTATCCTCTGAGCTTATTTCCTTATATAGGCTCCTCTGCTCACAAGCTGTGCTATGCTCCATCTATCCCGTGCTGTTTTCATAAGCTGGAAGGGTCTGTCCTTATTTCCCCTTCTCAGCCTGTTTAGCGCTCCATTACATGGGGTTATAAAAGCGACTTTCTAGCACGCAACTGCATCATTAAGCGTATCGTAAGTAAAATGAGCTTCTTTTTTTTTTTTAATCCACTTTATTTTTATTTTTATTTTCTTAGAAAAAAAAATGAGCTTCTAATATAAGGCGTAGTGATAAGGAATGAACCAAGCGTACCTGGGTTTGGTTTGAGGTAGGTTTTGGCAAACATTTATTGAAGTTCATTTGCTGAATCTGAACTTCACTGAAGTCAATAGGCCAGAGGTCTCTAAACTGTGGTTCAGGAGCCAGATGCGGCCCGTTGCTTGATTTTAACCAGCCCTTTGCCCCCCACCCCCCACTAACACCAGTGAAGGGGCAAAATTCCTCCCAATGACACCAATGATGGGGCCCAATTCCTCCTAATGACCCAATGATGCCAACTATTGCGAATGACACTAATGATGGGGCACAATTCCCCCCACTGACACCAAAGATGAGACGCAATTCCTCCCACTGACACCAAAGACTATACCAGACCCTTTGGTCCCAGCATGCAGCCCAGCATGTAAGGAAATGGGTGGGACGTGCAAGCACCCTCCCTCCTCCTGAACAATACAAGGCCACATGCCCTCAACATCGAGGGGGTGGGTGTTTTGGGGCAGGGGAGGCTCCGCCCCTTAAATCACCTTGTCCCCTGTTGATGGGAACAAGAGCCTCCTCCCCACAACCCTGGCTGTTGGTGGTGCGGGGGTTTATGGGCAGGTGGCTTATCAGAATGTGGAAGCCCCCTTTAAGTAAGGGGGTCCACCATGATTCCGTCCCCCCCATGAGAATGAGAATGGTGTACATTGTACCCTTACCCATTCACCAAATAAAAAGCAGTGTAGTGTTACAAAAAACAAAAGACAGTTTTTGACAAGTCCTTTATTAAAAATTGAGAATGTCCCCCGTCACAGCTCCAATGTCAATCACACTGTCTTCTTTCTCTAGTTCCTCTGCCGATGTCTTTTTTTTTCCAGCTCCGTGTACATATCCCAGTGTGCATTGCGCCTGAGTACGCCGCAATGACGTATTGGTTTCGACGTGAACGTAAATTACGTCCAGCCCTATTCGCGAACGACTTACGCAAACGACGTAAAAAATTCAAAGATCGAAGCGGGAACGACGTCCATACTTAACATCGGCTGCGCCACCTAATAGCAGGAGCAACGTTACGACGAAAACGTCTTACGCAAACGACGTAAAAAACTATCGCCGGGCGTACGTACGTTTGTGAATCGGCGTATCTAGGTAATTAGCATATTCTACGCCGACAACAACGGAAGCGCCCCTAGCGGCCAGCGTCAGAATGCACCCTAAGATACGACGGCGTAAGAGACTTATGCCAGTCGTATCTTAGGCTAATGTCGGCGTATCTAGCTTTCTGAATACAGAAAGTACATACGCCGGCGCATTGCATACTACCACTGATTCACAAGCTTGCACGGGCCCCGCGCAAGCCAGGTACGGAGTTTCCGTACGGCTACTTTTAGCGCAAGGCTGCCCCTTCTAATAGTAGGGGCAGCCAATGCTAAAGTATAGCCGGCCTTCCCGTGCCGTGAAATTTGAATTTCACGGCGTTTGCTTAAGTGAAACGTGAATGGCGCTGGACGCCATTCACGTTCACTTAGAAGCAAATGACGTCCTTGCGACGTCATTTGCCGCAATGCACGTCGGGAAAGTTTCTCGACGGAGCATGCGCTGTACGCTCGGCGCGGGAGCGCGCCTAATTTAAATGATTCCCGCCCCCGGCGGGATCATTTAACTTGCGCGCGCTTACGCCGGGCAAATTTGCCGGCGCGCCCTCGCAATTCACGGAGCTACTGCTCCGTGAATCGAGGGCAGCGCAAAATATTTGCGGGGGCGCAGGGCAAAATCGTTGCCCTGCTCCCCCGCAAA
The DNA here is from genome assembly GCF_905171775.1 of Rana temporaria. Classification (NCBI taxonomy): domain Eukaryota; kingdom Metazoa; phylum Chordata; class Amphibia; order Anura; family Ranidae; genus Rana; species Rana temporaria. Next base: position 19,670,663 of record NC_053492.1, read on the forward strand.
TATCGCGAAATTCTACTTGAATCTGGGCTAGTGTTTTTATCAGATCCCCCTTACACCAGGGTCCCCACGGATGAGGCCCATGGGCTGTAGTTTGGAGACCCCTGCTCTGGGTGAACTGTAGGTTTAGGATCTGTGGATGAAGGTTGGTAATTTTGCCTATTTTTGTCTATTAGTTTGACTTTTGTCATTTGTCTTTTTTCAACCTATCTATGTAACTGGTGAAACGTTCTGTAAAGCAGATATAATATGAAATATTTTATACTACAAGATACATTCTTAGGAATATATGGTGTAATGCACATGGTCTTCTCCTATACCTTGTTACATGCTCATATTTTTTTTGCAACCTGAACACACAAAGGCGCACCCTAAATATGTTTGTAGCACCCACCCCAATTCTGGGGGACGCTATTTCAAATTTAGGGGGAGTCTGGGCCATTACTTGGGCCCAGATCTGTTTGATCAACCCAAGTTTGCTTCTGTTCCGGCTGTGGTACTACTTGGTAGTTTCCCTTGTTGCCTGTAGGTGGTGTTGCCACCCTGGCCTTATGTTGGAATGCAGGTGTACCAACACTGGTATCCCTTCTCGGTAGCGGTGCAATGGGAGTGGTGACCCTGCTGTGCATGCTGGGGAGGGGTACTTTAGGGACAGACGCCATTGATCAGGGTTTTTCCTTGCCTTGCGGCCCTCCTGCCACGAGGGGTGTGTGTGAGCCCGACTTCGGGGCCACGTTGGCCCAGAGTTATGCTACTGTGGAGTGGGCCCAGCTACGCTGGCTGGGGCCTACAATCCTAGAGGGGGATCCCAAGCTGTCTGTCCACAAGGGAGTAGGCTATCTTGATGAAGGAAACCTGGAGGAGACCGGCAAAGTGCTAGTGTCTCGGGTGAGGCCTGGTGACCCAATCAAGGAGGAATCCACTACATTCAAAGCCCTGCAGTCTGCCGATTCTGACCTAAAGGCTCTCTTACTGCTCGGCTGGAGGTTCGGGACTTTGAAATCCTGTGGCAGAGAATTCCTGGACGCATCCAAATTTATTCAAAGGTCTGAGGCCAGTGGTGTATTTAGGTTTTGTGTTGCCCTCGGCCTGACTAAACGCGTGCACCCCCTAATTTAAATATGACCCACCCATTCCCACCCTTTCCTGTCAAGGCCACACCCCCATTTTCCAGTGGGGACACTAGTTCCGAAGGCCTTGGAATCTGTCTCTCTCTAGCTGAGAACTCAGGTGAGAGGTCCACTGTTATGATATTACAGTCAAAACTAGAAGCAACGCAAAGCCCCCCCCTACAGTTGCGGAACGCCGGCCACCCACACAACAACTCATTGGTTGGGGTCTGCCGCCCTAGCCTCCACCATGTGTATGGGCTGCCGCCCCCCCCCCCCCGATGGAGGCCCTGCCAGTATTATTATACCAGCAGTAGTGCGGCTGCTTTATGGGGGCACTAGACCGATTTGCCTCCCGGGCCCAGTACGCCCCAAAACTGGTGCCACACTAAAAAAGTGTAGCGCAAGCCATGGGGACTCTTTTCGTGCTGCCCCCCTGCAAAGTGCTGCCCTAGGCCTGGGCCTTGTCGGCCTAGGCCAAGATACAGCGTTGTCTGTGGCAGAGACCAAGATCATTCCAATAGGTCTGTGGCAGAGACCAAGATCATTCCAAGAGGTCTGTGGCACAGACCAAGATCATTCCAAGAGGTATGTGGCAGAGACCAAGATCATTCCAAGAGGTCTGTGGCACAGACCAAGATCATTCCAAGAGGTCTGTGGCAGGGACCGTCTGGACATTAGTTTGTGCGTCATCCCGCCTGCTGGGCCAAGTGAGAGGGGACTATCCGGGTGAGCAATACCCACTCAATAGCTGAAAGTGGAGACTGATTTATTCTGTACCGCGTACCTGAACCTTCCCCTGCTCTTCTCCTTCCTCCTGCTTTCTCTATTTCAAGTTACCTTGCAGTAAAAAGAAATAAAACCTAACTGTTGGAGGTTTTACATCTGTCTGGACATTGCATTTATTATGGACATTCCCACCCTGACAACGAAGCTACAAAGGTAACGTGCAAACCCAAAATGTAACCAGCAGCTCCTAGGGGGTAGTGCTAAATGTTTCATTCCGTATCCTCTGAGCTTATTTCCTTATATAGGCTCCTCTGCTCACAAGCTGTGCTATGCTCCATCTATCCCGTGCTGTTTTCATAAGCTGGAGGGGTCTGTCCTTATATCCTCTTCTCAGCCTGTTTAGCGCTCCATTACATGGGGTTATAAAAGCGACTTTCTAGCACGCAACTGCATCATTAAGCTTATCGGAAGTAAAATGAGCTTCTAAGGCCCCTTTCAGATGGACGGCTGTTTTGCCGCAGTTAAAAGCACTACAAATGTTTTGTGAAATTCAAGGCTCCAGGCACTGTGATTAGCTGCATTTGCCCATTGTGATTACTTGCGTTTAATTGCGGCCGCGTTTAGCTGCGGTATTCATTTCCATAGCAACCCTTTTTATTTTTTTGGTTTTTGTTTGGGTCCCTTGAATTCTAAAACGCTGCTATCTGCAGTTGACAAAGAAGACTGCGATTACCTGCGGTTATGTGCATATAGCTGCGCTACATCGCACCTGGACGCATTCAATTCTATTTTTTCTATTCGCACCAAACCACATGTAACGTAATCGCACGTAAACGCTGTGTGTGAATGGGGCCATAGGAAAACATTGTGTGCTTTTAGCTGTGGTAGAAAAATAGAAAATCCGCAGCTAAAAGCACCATTCTATCCGTCCGTCTGAAAGGGGCCTAATAAAAGGCGTTGTGATAAGGAATGAACCAAGCGTACCTGGGTTTGGTCTGAGGTAGGTTTTGGCAAACATTATTGAAGTTTATTTGCTGAATCTGAACTTCACTGAAGTCAATAGGCCAGAGGTCTCCAAACTGTGGTTCAGGAGCCAGATGCGGCCCGTTGCTTGATTTTAACCAGCCCTTTGGGCCCCCCCACTAACATCAGTGAAGGGGCAAAATTCCTCCCAATGACACCAATGATGGGACCCAATTCCTCCTAATGACCCAATGATGCCAACTATTGCGAATGACACTAATGATGGGGCACAATTCCCCCCACTGACACCAAAGATGAGACGCAATTCCTCCCACTGACACCAAAGACCATACCAGACCCTTTGGTCCGAGCATGCATCCCAGCATGTAAGGAAATGGGTGGGACGTGCAAGCACCCTCCCTCCTCCTGATCAATACAAGGCCACATGCCCTCAACATCGAGGGGGTGGGTGCTTTGGGGCAGGGGAGGCTCCGCCCCTTAAATCACCTTGTCCCCTGTTGATGGGAACAAGAGCCTCTTCCCCACAACCCTGGCTGTTGGTGGTGCGGGGGTTTATGGGCAGGTGGCTTATCAGAATGTGGAAGCCCCCTTTAAGTAAGGGGGTCCACCATGATTCCGTCCCCCCCATGAGAATGAGAATGGGGTACATTGTACCCTTACCCATTCACCATATAAAAAGCAGTGTAGTGTTACAAAAAACAAAAGACGGTTTTTGACAAGTCCTTTATTAAAAATTGAGAATGTCCCCCGTGACAGCTCCAATGTCAATCACACTGTCTTCTTTCTCTAGTTCCTCTGCCGATGTCTTTTTTTTCCAGCTCCCTGTACATATCCCAGTGTGCATTGCGCCTGAGTACGCCGCAATGACGTATTGGTTTCGACGTGAACGTAAATTACGTCCAGCCCTATTCGCGAACGACTTACGCAAACGACGTATAAAAATTCAAAAATCGAAGCGGGAACGACGTCCATACTTAACATTGGCTGCGCCACCTAATAGCAGGAGCAACGTTACAACAAAAACGACTTACGCAAACGATGTAAAAAACTACCGCCGGGCGTACGTACGTTTGTGAATCGGCATATCTAGGTAATTAGCATATTCTACGCCGACAACAACGGAAGCGCCCCTAGCGGCCAGCGTCAGAGTGCACCCTAAGATACGACGGCGTAAGAGACTTATGCCAGTGTTATCTTAGGCTAATGTTGGCGTATCTAGCTTTCTGAATACAGAAAGTAGATACGCCGGCACAGATTTTTATATTTACGTGGCGTATCTATGGATACGCCGGCGTAAATTCTCTCTGAATCCGGGCCATTGTGATTGACATTGGAGGAGGAGGTGGAGGTGGAGGAACCAGAGAAAGAAGACATCGGCGGAGGAACCAAAGAAAGAAGACATCGGCGTAAGAACCGGAGAAAGAAGATATAGGTGGAGGAACCAGAGAAAGAAGACATCGGCGGAGGAACCAAAGAAAGAAGACATCGGCGTAAGAACCGGAGAAAGAAGATATAGGTGGAGGAACCAGAGAAAGAAGACATCGGCGGAGGAACCAAAGAAAGAAGACATCGGCGTAAGAACCGGAGAAAGAAGACATCGGCGGAGGAAACAGAGAAAGAAGATATAGGTGGAGGAACCAGAGAAAGAAGACATTGGCGGAGGAACCACAGAAAGAAGACATCGGCGGAAGAACCGGAGAAAGAAGACATCAGCTGGGGAACTGTAGAAAAAAGACATCGTGATTGATGCTGGAGCTACAGCAGGGTACATTCTTAATTTTTTTAATAAAGGACTTGTCAAAAAACGTCTTTTGTAACAATACACTGCTTTTTATTTGATGAACCCCTTTACTTAAATGGGGCTTCCATATTCTGATAAGCCACCTGCCCATAACCCCCCCCCCCCCACCAACCGCCAGGGTTGTGGGGAAGAGGCTCTTGTTCCCATCAATAGGGGACACAGTGATTTAAGGGGCGGAGCCTCCCCTGCCCCAAAGCACCCACCCCCTCGAGGAGGGAGGGTGCTTGCACGTCCCACCCATTTCCTTACCTGCTGGGCTGCATGCTGGGACCAAAGGGTCTGGTATGGTCTTGGGGGGCGGGGGGGGGGGGGGTTGCTATATCGCCAGTCTGATACCATCTGATCTGTGTTGTCACTGTGTTCTTCTGGCGATGCTGTGTACCAGTTGTATTGTCTGTCAAGCTCTGTTTACAACTCATTTTGTGAGTATAACTATTGTTTTAATATATGTAATAAAACCCTTTTATACGGTAATACACTAGGTCGGTCCGCCCTCCTTTGTTTTTTCTCTTGGGGGGGAGGGGGGGGGGGATTGCCATGGCATTTTATTTGATAAAATTGGCATGAGGTTTCATCCATTCCAGAGCCAAAGAAATTGTTTGATTGGTCAAAGTGCAAGTCACCATCAACTCAAGGTCAGATCAAAATGGGATCCCGTTCATTAAAGTGGCATGGAAGTTGGACCTGAAGTGGCAGGGCAAAGACAGATCGGAAGTAGTGCGACTTCTATGTTGGATCAGTGTGAACATATCCTTAGTGTCAGGAAAACTTGTCAGAAATGACTCATGAAGATAGCTGAGGAACAAGAAATTGGACAGAAATTACACTTGGGGGGGATATTTACTAAAATGGGAGCACTCGGAATCCGGAGCAATTGTGCATGGTAGTCAATTACCTTCTAACTAAAACCTGGAAGCTGATTGGTTTCTCTGCAGAGCTGCACCAGATTTTGCATGCTCTAGTTTTAGTAAATCACCCCCCTTAAGTGCTTTGGATTGAGACAACTATAGAGGGATATACTTTGTTCAAATTTCATGTCTGAGGTTAACAACCACTTTAAATACAACAGCACCACTACCAGTGGTGGCTGGGCACAAAATTTTTGGGGGGGCGCAAACAAACAAAAAAAAAAACATATCAATTGCAGCCACTGTGCCATCAAACGCAGCCATTGTGCCCATCAAACGCAGACACTGTGCCATCAAACGCAGCCATTGTGCCCATCAAACACAGACACTGTGCCATCAAACGCAGCCATTGTGCCCATCAAACGCAGACACTGTGCCATCAAACGCAGCCATTGTGCCCATCAAACGCAGACACTGTGCCATCAAACGCAGCCATTGTGCCCATCAAACGCAGCCATTGTGCCCATCAAACGCAGCCACTGTGCCATCAAACGCAGCCACTGTGCCATCAAACGCAGCCATTGTGCCCATCAAACGCAGACACTGTGCCCACCAAGCACAGCCACTGTGCCCATAAATTGCCGCCACTGTGCCATCAAACGCAGCTACTGTACCCATCAATTGCTGCCACTGTGCCCCATTAATTGCTGCCACTGTGCCCTATCAATTGCTGCCAGTGTGCCCATCAATTGCCGCTACTGTGCCCTATCAATTGCCCCCACTGTGCACCCTTCAATTGCTGCCAGTGTGGCCATCAATTGCCGCTACTGTGCCCCATCAATTGCTGCCAGTGTGCCCATCAATTTCTGCTACTGTTTTCCATCAAATGCTGCCCCAGTGTGCATCCTCCACCCAGCACTTACCTGTCTCGGGTCACGGCGCTGTCCTCCACGAGTCCTCGATTTCTTCTCACGTCCTCTGCTATGATTGGATGCCTGATAGGCATCCAATTACAGCGCCTGTCGCTTCAGCCAATCAGGTGACAGGTAACCAGACCCGAGCACCTGATTGGCTGAGAGGCGGGTCAGTGTTAGGAAAGCGATTTATTCGCTTCCCTAACACACCACTGAGTAAATAGCAAACGCACATCGTTGTTCCCGCTGTTTACCAATTTGGAAGCCTATTAGAGCATATGGCTCTAATCAGGACGCCTATTAGAGCCCACAGCTCTAATCAGGCACTTCCAAAAACACCCCCCGCCACTGTAACTCAGATGCCCGGCGCCCAACAAGGGGCCGGACACCTGAATAGGGGGTGGCAGCGGTGACCATAGATAGATTCATTGCAATGCATGAATCTATCTATGGTGATAGACAGGTGCAGGAGAGAGGGGGCGGCCTCTCTCCTGCACCTGTCTATCACCATAGATAGATTCATGCGCCCTTTATGGACGCACCGCCACTGGCTGAATAAAGACTGTGGGAGGGAACTCGAGCACAAGGCTGGATAAGGAGATGAGATCCAATGATGAGCCTGTGTAAGGCAGCAGTGTGGCGCAGAGAACATGGCGAGGGACAGCAATGTGATCCAGGGGGAGGGGGGCAGAGAGCCGGAGCATTGTGTGTAGAAGGCAGCAGTGTGATCGTCTTTTGTTTTTTGTAACACTGCACTGCTTTTTATTTGGTGAATGGGTACAGCAGGGGTAAGCAACCTGAGGCCCTCCGGCTGTTGCAGAACTACAAGTCCCATCATGCCACTGGGAGTAATTGTAAATGCCAGGCTTGCAATGCCTCATGGGGAATGCAGTTCCACAACAGCTGGAGGGTCCCAGGTTGCCTACCCCTGGGGTAGAGGTACAATGTACCCCACACTCATTCACATGGGGGGGTGGCATCTGGGGGCCCTCTTTCTTGAAGGGGGCTTCCAGATTCCGATTAAACCACCTGCCGTAAACCCCCCCCCCACCACCAACCGCCAAGGTTGTGGTGAAGAGGCTCTTGTCCCCGCGAACATTGGCTCTGGCACCTGATTTTTTTTAGCCAGCAGCAATAGGTCCAAATCAGACCTAAAAGCTATAGGAATGTCTACTTACAAAAAATAAAGCTAAAGCCCTCAACTTCCTACAAACTGGCTAGTGGCAAACAGTTTAATAGCATAGGCCTGGATTCTCAGAGGACTTATGATGGCGCAGCGCTATGTACGCCGTCGTAAGTCCTAATCCGAGCCGTCGTATCTATGCGCCTGATTCTTAGAATCAGTTACGCATAGATATCCATTAGATCCGACAGGCGTAAGTCTCTAATTCCGTCGGAGCTAAACTGCATTTTCCCACTGGCCGCTAGGGCCGTGTACGCTGATTTACGCGTCGAAATATGTAAATTAGCTAGATACGCGAATTCCCGAACATACGCGCGGCCGACGCAGTAAAGATACGCCGTTTACGTTAGGCTTTTCCCGGCGTAATGTTGCCCCTGCTATATGGTGGCATAAGTGCGGCGTACCAATGTTAAGTATGGCCGTCGTTCCCGCGTCGAAAAAGTTACGTCGTTTGCGTAAGTCGTCCGTGAATGAGGCTGGACGTCATTTACGTTCACGTCGAAACCAATGACGTCCTTGCGGCGTACTTTGGAGCAATGCACACTGGGAAATTCCACGGACGGCGCACGCGCCGTTCGGGAAAAACGTCAATCACGTCGGGTCACAGTAGATTTACATAAAACACGCCCCCCCGATCCAAATTTGAATAAGGCGGGCTTACGCCGCCCGATTTCCGCTACGCCGCCGCAACTTACGGAGCAAGTGCTTTGAGAATACAGCACTTGCCGTCTAAGTTGCGGAGGCGTAACGTAAAGCGGATACGTTACGCCTCCGCAAAGATACGCGGATCTACCTGAATCTGGCCCTGTGTCTGTAAGTTTTAGGGGTTTTTTTTCACTGTTTTACACCACTCCACCTGACACAAAAATGTAGCTTGAACAGCACCTGCACCCATTCTGGGTTCACAGCCAACCTACGGTGGTCAACCCAAATCTCCTCCAAATAGATAGATTGGGCCAGATTCACAGCAGAAATACGCGTATTTTCAAATTTGTACGCCTTCGGATCGTAGGTGTAATTCTCCGGCGGCCGCTGGGTGGAGTTCGCGTCGTTTTCCAGCGTCGGTTATGCAAATTAGCTGTTTACGGCGATCCACGAAGGTACGCGCGTTCGTCACATTCTCTTACGTCGTCGCTAGTCGGCTTTTCCCGTCGCAAACTTAGGCCTGCTATTTCATGGCTTAGATTTAGAACAGCCATGTTAAAGTATGGCCGTCGTTCCCGCGTCGAATTTTAATTTTTTTTGCGTAAGACGTCCGGGAATACGAAAGTACGTTACGCACGTCGCCGTTCAAAAAACACGTCGGGGCGCCATAATTTCGCGCAAAGCACGGCGGGAAATTTCCAAACGGAGCATGCGCAGAACGTTCGGCGTGGGAACGCGCCTAATTTAAATGGTACACGCCCCATTTGAATTAGGCGGGCTTGCGCCGGACGGCTTTACGTTACACCGCCGTAAGTTTACACGCAAGTGCTTGGTGAATCAGGCACTTGCGCTGAAAACTTGCGGCGGTGTAACGTAAAGACGATACGTTACGCCGCCGCAGATCTCTGTGAATCTGGCCCATAGAGCAGCACAGGGATTGGTTTGCTACAACACTGTCTCCTTCCTCTGCCTACTAATACCAGCCTGAGCTATGCTAATCCCCTGTAAGCTCCATATTTCTGTGTCATGTCCCGCTGTGATGTGCGAAGAGCTCACATTACATCCGTAGATGATGAAGCTGCAGGTAGAACATGTCTGTGCATTTTTCCTCCAGTGACGGAAGTGGAACTGCCTACTTTCTGAAGGACGCCTACGATGTCCTGGCTGCTTCTCTATATTCAGGAGCCTCACTTGTCTTTGTTGTTCATACTAAACGGTCAGATTCTTTTTTGCGTGTACGTGGATTTACGCCTAGAATATGCAAATGAGCAAGATACGCTATTTCACAAACGTACTTGCGCCCGATACGCTGTTTACGTAAGGCGTTTTTCGGGCGTAAAGATAAACCACCAAAAAGATGGCGCAGCGAATGTTAAGTATGGACGTCCGAACAGCCGTCGAATTTCACGTTGTTTGCGTAAGTCGTACGTGAATGGGGCTGGGCGTAAGGTTACGTTCACGTCTAAAGCATTGGGCCAGATTCAGGTACAAATACGTTACGCTGCGGCGGCGTAACGTATCCCATCCCACGTTACACCACCGCAGGTTTACAGCGTAAGTGCCTGATTCACAAAGCTCTTACCTGTAAACTTGCGGCGGTGTAACGTAAATTCGCTCGGCGCAAGCCCGCCTAATTCAAATGGGGCGGGCACCATTTAAATTAGGCGCGTTCCTGCGCCGAACGTACTGCGCATGCTCCGTCCGTCAAATTACCCGACGTGCATTGCGCTAAACGACGTCGCAAGGACGTCATTGGTTTCGACGTTAACGTAAATGGCGTCCAGCGCCATTCACGGTCGACTTACGCAAACGACGTGAATTTTAAAATTTCGACGCAGGAGCGACGGCCATACTTAACATTGGCTAGGCCACCTAGAGGGCAGCCTTAGTTTTACACGGCGTATCTCAACGGAAACGACGTAAATTTAGAGCGACGGGTAAAGTATATGTTCGTGAATCGCCGTAACTAGTCATTTGCATATTCTACGCCGACCGCAATGGAATCGCCACCTAGCGGCCAGCCTAAAATTGCATCCTAAGATCCGACGGTGTAAGTCAATTACACCTGTCGGATCTTAGGGCTATCTATGCGTAACTGATTCTATGAATCAGCCGCATAGTTACGACGGTGGATCACAGAGATACGACGGCGTATCAGGAGATACGCCGTCGTATCTCTTTTGTGAATCTGGCCCATTGACTATTTGCGACGTGATTTTAAGCATGCGCACTGGGATACGTCCACAGACGGCGCATGCGTCATTCGTTAGGCGCATCATTTACGTGGGGTCACGAGTCATTACCATACAACACGCCCACTACCAGCCTACTTTGAAATACGCGGGCTTACGCCGGCCCATTTATACTACGCCGCCGTAACTTAGGACGCAAGTTCTTTGTGAATACGGTACCTGCCTCTCTAAGTTACGGCGGCGTAGTGTATCTGAGACACGCTACGCCCGCACAAACTTAAGCCAGTCTTTCTGAATATGGCTAATTGTGACCACTACTTGATTCCGTCATGGATATTTTCTTGGGCTTTGTACGCAAATCCACACCGCGCCAAAATGTGCTCTACCAGCGTCAAAATGCACACGAAGCATAAAACGATTCCTTTGTGCTAAAAGCAGAGTTCCACCCAAAAATGGAATTTCCGCTTTTCGGAACCCTCCCCCCCTCCGGTGTCACATTTGGCACCTTTCAGGGGGGAGGGGGGTGCAGATACCAGGTATTTGCACCCACTTCCGGGCATAGACTCCTGTAGGTGTCACGTCACTTCCCCCTCCCCCCACTGTCTCCTGGGAAACACACTGGCCCCAGGAGAGAGTGGGGACTGGTGAGGGCGCGCCGAGCTAATCGCACATGCGCAATAGGGAACCAGGCAGTGAAACCGCAACGCTTCCTGATTCCCTCAATAAGGATGGCGGCGGGGGCAGCCGAGAGACGAGCGATTGCTTGACCTCGGCTGCCGACATCGCGGGTGTGACGGACAGGTAAGTGTCCATTTTTTAAAAGTCAGCAGCTGCAGTATTTGTAGCTGCTGTCTTTTAAAAAAAAAATTCGGGTGGACCTCCGCTTTAAAAGCATGTTTGTATCAAGCTCTTTGGTATAAGGAAATTGAAGTACTTCAATGGCACCAGATAGAATCAGAAACGATGCTGCTTTCAAGCTGGAGTCTTAATCGTCTGTCCCTAGAGTACAGGACTTTCGTTTTTTATTCATGGGCCACAAAAGGAATGACAAACAGGAAGTCATGGCCACAACAGCCATTCGCTTCCTCCATGCAAAATTACAACACAGGAAATGACATCACAGGAAATGACAACAGCAAAGGGGAGGGCATCCACAGTAGTGGGGAGAGCAGTGCACACGCCCCATCCACTTGAGGCATGTACACTGCCCCCACCCAGCCACATGCATGCACATCCACCATCTTGGTCAGCATGGAGCCCATTCAATACTGTTCAGAGTAACCAGTATCTAGATATGTATCCAAAAGGGATAGCGTAGCCACAACAGAGATTTAATATGTTTCTCTCATTATGCGGACTTAGCTTCTCTAATGTGCATAGCCATTTGAAGGCAAGAAGCCCAGCGCATTGATACCTACAAACCAGCAAATGCCCACACACACAGAGAACACGTCTCAAATACCATGAGAAGGTTTTCATACTGACGGTTTTACCGTTTAACCTGCTAGAGCGCTCCTCGATTAAATCAGACACAGGGAGACAGATGACAATCTATAAAACACACACCCTAGAATAAAATGTCCACATGAGTCCATATAATAACATTTCCACAACAATTCCCATGATAGTGCACAGATGGCAGACATTGAAAACCCCCTGACACACATGCCCAGGTACCTATACTGTCATAAAGGTACCTGCTGCCATTGGCTGTAACTGGCAGCTCTGTCAATTGGTTGCCAATTACAAAGACTGGCCCACCTACCTCCCTGATATCACTGAAAACCCCAGCAAAAGTGCATATGGTGTTGGGAACCCTATCAAGTGGGAGAAACTAGTGGTGCTTCCAATAGATTAGCAGGTGGGTGTCACCAAACCAATTACATATCAAAAACCTTTAGCAAACGGCTTACCTGCAGTCATCATATCTGCATGCATTATTCCATTTAATGTGGCCCTCACACCTTTCTTGCAGCTGCGGCACCCCCCTTGTCTCCTCTCCCACCTTGTCTCAGCAGTCAGCAGCAGAGAGGAGGACAGAACTCTTCCTACAGATCCTGCACCTCTGTGTAGCTGCAGCACCCCTTTGTCTCTGCCTTCCCTTGTCTCAGCATTCACCAGACTCCAGTCCTCCTCTGGACCTCCTCCAGACTGTGCACCCTTTGCTTCACAGCTCTGCCCTCAGCTTCTTCCTGGCAGCAGCACAGGGTAAGGGGGTGCACTGTGATGTAAGAGAGGGTGGTGGACTGTTGACTTCTGGTGGTGAAAAACTCTTGACATCTGATGTAAGGGGGGAGTGGGGTGCGCTAGATATCTAGACCAACAGATACAATCAGTCCTTTGAGGGCAACCTTAATACTGAGGTGACCTGCAATGAAATTGAGTTTGACACCCTTGTATAGAAGAAGCCCACACACATGTCTACAGTGGTGCTCTGTGTTCATAAAGGTACAGGGTTTGGGGCTGAAATTTATGCATTGGGGATGATCTAAGGCAGTGGCGTCGCTAGGGGGTGGCTACTTGGGCTATAGCCCCAAATCTGGGGCCCATAGCCCTGAGTCTCTGTAGGGGTCCCCAACACCAGGCCGTGGCCTCCCTGCTGAGTGTGGGGGTCCAGTGGGCTGAACAGGACAGCAGCCGGGCTGCACGACAGAGCCGGAGAACTGGCGGGCAGAGCAGGAGAGCCGGAGAGCGGGTGGGCAGCTATGACAGTGGTGGAGAGCCAGCTGTCGGGCAGCATTGAAGAGCGGGAGCGAGAGAACAGAGAGATGGCATCATCTCTCACCATCCGTCCTGCATCACCGCTGTTCCACCCTCACTGTCCAGCTGCGGCAGCAGAAAGATTACATCATCTCTCACTGCCCATCCTCTCTCTGATGTAATGATGGGGGCTCTTGGGACCCGGATGTAAGGGGTAGGCCCTTGCTTGTGGGGGACATTCAAAATGGAGCGTCACCAATACGATAATGTATATATTGTATGTTGAGTCTATCAACTGGGAAGGCAGCCCAGGCGAGAACACTCAAGCCCTGTACACGCGATCAGTCCATCCGATGAGAACGGTCCGAAGGACCGCTTCATCGGTCAACCGATGAAGCTGACTGATGGTCTGATTTGCCTACACACCATCAGTTAAAAAAACGATCGAGTCCAACGCGGTGACGTAAAACACAACGACGTGCAGAGAAAAATTAAGTTCAATGCTTCCAAGCATGCGTCGACTTGATTCTGAGCATGCGCAGGTTTTTAACCGATGCTTTTGCGTACTAACCATCGGTTTTGACCTATCGGTTAGGCGTCCATCGGTTGAATTTTAAAGCAAGTTCTAAATTTTTTGACCGAAGGATAACTGACCGATGGGGCCCACACACGGTCAGCTTGGACCGATGAAACGGACCTTCAGTCCGTTTCCATCGGTTTTGACCGACCGTGTGTGTACGCGGCCTCACAGTTCTGAAGGCTTCTAGAGAGCAGGTTTCAGCCAGACTGGCAGTGTCTGTAGAGAGGGGCAGAATACGGCCTTGAGCCCAAGCAGGATGATGTCCAGAGAGGTGGTAGACCCCTAAGCTTCCCCTCCTCGTTGAAAATCTTTCCCTACCACTAGTACTGTCCCTCACAGATGTTGTACCTGTCCCTACTCTACCCACTTGCATGATGAAGCACACCAAACCCAGAGGCCAGGGTCTTATATAGATTCTGCCACACCTAAGATGGCTGCCAAAGTCACATGGGTGGCCAGCATCCAATCGGATCGCTGCCCCCGCCACTCAGGAAACCATAGAGGAACCAGGTTCCTCACAACTTCCTCACCCTCTGCATTTTCACTGCGGTTCAGCGCCACCTGCAGTGAAGACAGCAGACTACAACTGCCTACAGATGCTTTAGGGTCACTTTGGAGGAGACATATCCAACTGCAGTTTCTTTTTATGTTACTAGTTACTTGTTATGACCTTTGAATTTTGTCTGCACATGAAGCAATAATCAGGCTGTTTCCAGGAGCTCACATGCGTCTCAGATAATGGGTTTTTGTGGCTGCTTTCCAGGGATGGATCCTGTACCAAGGGGTCATCTTCCATTCACTTAGGTCAGGGTTTTTCAGCCAGGGTTCCATGAAAACCTAGGCTTCCTCCAGAGGTTGCTAGGTGTTACTTGAATAATGAGCAATTTCAGCCTTTTAGATAAGTTCCCACTGGCACCATTGATCTTTTTAGCTATCTCAATGACCAAAAGTGTAAGGAGCATTCTTCCCACTGACCATCACACTAAGGTATCATGAGTTGTAGACATAGGCCCAGATTCACAAAGCACTTACGCCGACGTATCTCGAGATACGCTGCGTAAGTGTAACTATGCGCTACGTCGTATCTGTGTGCCGTGCCCACAATCTGAGATACGCCTAAAAATAGGCTTCCTACGACCAACGTAACTTGCCTACTCCGTCGTATCGTGGGCGCATATTTACGCTGGGCGCATTTCCCGCTCCCATTGATTTTCTATGCACATATGCAAATGAGGGAGATACGCCGATTCACGAACGTACTTGAGCCCGGCGCATAATATACGCGGTTTGCGTAAGTTGTACGTCCAGCGTAAAGTTATTCCCCATATATGAGGCGCAACTCATGCAAAGGTATGGACCAGGGAACATAGCCGTCGTATTTTACGTTGTTTACGTAGTACCTGAATATGGCTGGGCGTAGGTTACGTTCACGTCGTAGGCAGTGATCCGTTGTATCTTAGGGAGTAGTTCCGACGTGATTCTGAGCATGCGCACTGGGATGCGTCCACGGGACGGCGCATGTGCCGTTCGTTTTAAGTACTTCTATGACGCTTGGCCCATCATTTGCATGGGGTCACGCCTGATTAGCATGGCTCACGCCCACTTCCACCTATGCCGGCTTACGCCGAGGAAACCCAGCGTATCTTTAAGAGCGAGTGGGAGCAAGTGCTTTGTGAATCCAGTGCTTGCCTCTCTGCGCTGCGTCGGCGTAGCGTATATTAGATACGCTACGCCGGCATAAATATGCGCCGATGTATGTGAATCCGGGCCATAGTAATATTTATCAGGGGTCCCCTGAGACCGTAAAGTTATTTCAATGGCTCCTCTTCTTTTAGAGAGTTGAGAAAGGCCGGCTTAGGGTATCAAGACCTCCAAATATGGACATGATGCCCTCAAGTGTTGATCTCCAAGACTGATGTTGTCTGACAGCGTGTTTATATCCCAGCTGGCTGCTGGAGCCCCTGGGGTTTAAACACGCTGTCAGACAACATCAGTCTTGGAGATCAACATTTGAGGTTAGACAGCGTTTTAGATCCCTTGGAATTAAGTCCACTGCAGAACTTGTTTTTCTGGTCTTCCTATGCCCCCTGTGACCGCCTGCCACATATGGTCCCCTTGACGCAGATATCCGTCTAGAAATTGTGGCAGTGTTTGGATCTATTTTAGGAGACACAGAAGACTTGCACTTCTAAACTAGACAGACTCCCCTGAAGAAGCCTGACACATGGGTGAAACATGTTGGGAAAGCCATCTTACAGTTCTGTCTTGCTAACATTGTGATATACTGTACTTGCCAGTTGTTATTTTTTTAACACAATTTTTTTATTTTGTTTTTCAAAATAAAAAAATATATATTTTTAATCACTTCCATACCGGGCCTATTCTGGCACTCCTCTCCTACATGCAAAAACCATCATTTTGTTTGCTAGAAAATTACTCAGAACCCCCAAACACTATATATGATTTATTAGCAGACACCCTAGGAAATAAAATGGCGGTCATTGCAACTTTTTATCTCGCACGGTATTTGCGCAATAATTTTTCAAACACCTTTGTTTTTGGAAAAAAACGGTTTCATGAATTAAAAAATAACAAAACAGTAAAGTTAGCCCAATTTTCTTGTATAATGAGAAAGATGATGTTACGCCAAGTAAATAGATACCCAACATGTCACGCTTTGAAATTGCGCACACTTATGGAATGGTGCCAAACATCAGTTCTTAAAAATCTCCATAGGCGTCACTTAATTAAAGAGGAGGTCCAGTGCTAGAATTGTTGCTGGCACTCTAATGCACGCGGCGATACCTCACATGTGTGGTTTGAACAGCGTTTACATATGTGGGCGGGACTTACATGTGTGTTCGCTTCTGAGGGCGAGCTACCGGAGACATTAGTGGTCAGTGTAAACCCCTAAATGCAGAAGTATAAACTTTTAATATCCCCTAAAGGGGTTAAAAACACTTACAAGATGGTGGACGAAACAGACATGTAGCAGGTAAGTGCGTCCAGAAGATGTTCCAGTGGCAGGGCAGTCCCAGTCTGTGATGGTAAAGCTTCTAGGGAAGTCCACAAGATAACAGCCAACTTGTGCTGTGAATGTTCAGGGGACACAATAGTGCTGGAGCTTGGGGATGATGTCAGAGGAACCGAGACAAAAACCAGCATGGAACACAAACAGGAAGTGGACAGGAAGTGTGTCATAGTGGTCAGTGTAAATCCCTATTACATTAGTGACCAGTGTAAACCCCTTTTACATTAGTGGTCAGCGTAGACCCCTTTTACATTAGTGGTCAGCGTAAACCCCTTTTGCATTAGTGGTCAGCGTAAACCCCCATTACATTAGTGGTCAGCGTAAACCCCTATTACATTAGTGATCAGTGTAAACCCCTATTACATTAGTGGTCAGCGTAAACCCCTATTACATTAGTGGTCAGCGTAAACCCCTATTACATTAGTGGTCAGCATAAACCCCTATTACATTAGTGGTCAGTGTAAACCCCTAAATGCAGAAGTATAAACTTTTAATATCCCCTAAAGGGGTTAAAAAACACTTACAAGATGGTGGATGAAATAGACATGTAGCAGGTAAGTGCGTCCAGAAGATGTTCCAGTGGCAGGGCAGTCCCAGTCTGTGATGGTAAAGCTTCTAGGGAAGTCCACAAGATAACAGCCAACTTGTGCTGTGAATGTTCAGGGGACACAATAGTGCTGGAGCCTGGGGATGATGTCAGAGGAAGCGAGACAAAAACCAGCATGGAACACAAACAGGAAGTGGACAGGAAGTGTGTCATAGTGGTCAGTGTAAATCCCTATTACATTAGTGGTCAGCGTAAACCCCTATTACATTAGTGACCAGTGTAAACCCCTATTACATTGGTGGTCAGTGTAAACCCCTATTACATTGGTGGTCAGTGTAAACCCCTATTACATTAGTGGTCAGTGTAAACCCCTATTACATTGGTGGCCAGTGTAAACCCCTATTACATTAGTGGTCAGCGTAAACCCCTATTACATTAGTGGTCAGTGTAAACCCCTTTTACATTAGTGGTCAGCGTAAATCCCTATTACATTAGTGGTCAGTTTAAACCCCTATTACATTAGTGGTCAGTGTAAACCCCTATTACATTAGTGGTCAGCGTAAACCCCTATTACATTAGTGGTCAGTGTAAACCCCTATTACATTAGTGGTCAGTGTAAACCCCTAAATGCAAAAGTATAACCTTTTAATATCCCCTAAAGGGGTTAAAAACACTTACAAGATGGTGGATGAAACAGACATGTAGCAGGTAAGTGCATCCAGAAGATGTTCACATGGCAGGGCAGTCCCAGTCTGTGATGGTAAAGCTTCTAGGGAAGTCCACAAGATAACAGCCAACTTGTGCTGTGAATGTTCAGGGGACACAATAGTGCTGGAGCTTGGGGATGATGTCAGAGGAAACGAGACAAAAACCAGCATGGAACACAAACAGGAAGTGGACAGGAAGTGTGTCATAGTGGTCAGTGTAAATCCCTATTACATTAGTGACCAGTGTAAACCCCTTTTACATTAGTGGTCAGCGTAAACCCCTTTTACATTAGTGGTCAGCGTAAACCCCTTTTGCATTAGTGGTCAGCGTAAACCCCCATTACATTAGTGGTCAGCGTAAACCCCTATTACATTAGTGATCAGTGTAAACCCCTATTACATTAGTGGTCAGCGTAAACCCCTATTACATTAGTGGTCAGCGTAAACCCCTATTACATTAGTGGTCAGTGTAAACCCCTATTACATTAGTGGTCAGTGTAAACCCCTAAATGCAGAAGTATAACCTTTTAATATCCCCTAAAGGGGTTAAAAAACACTTACAAGATGGTGGATGAAACAGACATGTAGCAGGTAAGTGCGTCCAGAAGATGTTCCAGTGGCAGGGCAGTCCCAGTCTGTGATGGTAAAGCTTCTAGGGAAGTCCACAAGATAACAGCCAACTTGTGCTGTGAATGTTCAGGGGACACAATAGTGCTGGAGCTTGGGGATGATGTCAGAGGAAGCGAGACAAAAACCAGCATGGAACACAAACAGGAAGTGGACAGGAAGTGTGTCATAGTGGTCAGTGTAAATCCCTATTACATTAGTGGTCAGCGTAAACCCCTATTACATTAGTGGTCAGTGTAAACCCCTATTACATTGGTGGCCAGTGTTGAAACTCCTCTTTATTTTGGAATTCGGTAAAAAAAAAATCAGCATTGTCATTGATCGATTGAGAGTGAAAATGCATGGAGGGGGGAGGGCCCAAGATTTTTTTTGGCCAGGGTCCAATCAATATTAAAGACAGCCCTGCATGTATGGGGTAGCTACCAGGCCCTGAAAAAGGGGGAGGTCGTTCCTCTGAAACACGATAGCTGCATCCAATGTTCTTAATCAATATTTAGAATTATTTATCAAGTGAGATGTATGTTTGTATGAGGCGTTCCTGACCACACATGCAGGACCTGGCTGTTCCATCTGGAAGGGGTGGCTGGAAGACAAGTTAAATATTATGTATTGTACAATTTTTTTAAACCTGATATTATCAAAAATGATTTTGGTACCAGAACTTTTGGAAACTGAAAATACAGTGACGTTATTTTATTGTTTCATTTTAGCTCCAGCTAACCATCCAGAATGTATTCCGCCATGGCTGAAGCTTACCCGGCCTCCCCAGTGAGTTCAGACCGGCCCCTGCCCCCGGTGACCCGACCTCATGCGGTCTCGGAGGTGACTCCGGCAAGGAAAATAACCTTCTTCAGGAGTGGGGACCCCCAGTTCAGCGGAGTAAAAATGGCCATCAATCGGCGTAGCTTCAAGAGTTTTAGTGCCCTTATGGATGACCTCTCAAACCGAGTCCCTTTGCCCTTCGGAGTTCGGACGATTACTACTCCTCGAGGAACTCATAATATAAACAGGCTGGACCAGCTTCAAGATGGAGGAAGCTACGTATGCTCTGATAAAAAATATGTGCAACCCATCGCTGGGCGCAAAGTGGGCGCTCACAAAAGCAGCCGCCCGGTGAGCGCCCGAAAACAGGGTCAGCAGGATGAGCCGGAGGAGGAGTTCTCGGCGGCTCACTTTCAACAGGTGCCCAAGCTGAGGAAGAAGGTCGTTCTAGTGAAGAATGGAGATCCAACTGTTAGGCGATCCATCCTTCTAAACCGTCGGAATGCACGCAACTTTAAGACGTTCCTTGAGGACGCTTCGGATCTTTTGCAGTTTACTGTTCGCAGACTCTACACCGTGGATGGAAGGAGAGTAAGTCAGGCAATAATGCACAATGGGGAGAATATGCGTACATAAAATTAGCGATTGGTCTACCTTGAAAACCACTTTGGTAAAAAATGACCTGGGAAGATGGACAGTATGACAGAAGTCACTTTGGGTGGGGGGTATGTGCAACCAGGCCCGTCGCTACGGGACAGGCAAAACAAACAATTGCTTGGGGCCCCGAGCTGGCCTGGGGCACCCAACTTCCCCTTCCCAGGCTGTAGCGTGGCCGAGCTCCTCTTCCTTCCTCCTGGAGTCCTGTCAGTCCGGCCGGGTACCGCGCGTGGTACAGGAGATTTAGTTTCCTGTTCCCGGCCGGTCTGACAGGAAGTGCACACTAAGGGCCAGATCCACGTAGCGCGGCGCTTCTTTATGTCCAGCGTAGTGTATCTCAGATACACTACACCGCCGTAACTTACAGCGTATTTCCCGTATCTACAAAGAATTTGCGCCGTAAGTTACGGCGGCGTAGTGTAACTGTGTCGGCGTAAGGGCGCGCAATTCAAATGGATGAGATGGGGGCGTGTTTTATGTTAATACGTCTTGACCCAACGTAAATGATGTTTTTTCTGAATGGCGCATGCGCCGTCCGTGGGGGTATCCCAGTGCGCATGCTCCAAATTAACCCGCAACAAGCCAATGCTTGCGACGTGAACGTCATTCTACGCAAAGCCCTATTCGCGAACGTTTTATGCAAACGACGGAAAATTCGACGCTGGCCCGACGTCCATACTTAACATTGGCTACGCCTCATATACCAGGGGTAACGTTACGCCGAAAAAAGCCTTACGGAAACGACGTAAAAAAATGCGCCGGCTGGACGTACGTTTGTGGATTCGCGTATCTAGCTAATTTGCATACTCGACGCGGAAATCGACGGAAGCACCACCTAGCGGCCAGTGTAAATATGCACCTTAGATCTGACAGCGTAATAAGACGTACGCCAGTCGGATCTAGCCCAGCTTCAGGCGTATCTTGTTTTGTGGATACAAAACAAAGATACGCCGGATCAACCTAGCAGTTAGGCTGCGTATCAATAGATACGCCAGCGTAACTGCTTCGTGGATCTGGCCCTAAGTGCTTACTTCCTTTCAGTCCGGCCGGGAACACAGGAAACTGAATCTCCTGTACCGCGCGGTACCCGGCCTGGCCCGGGCACTATCTGATAGGGGACCCATAATGATAGAACACCTGACTGACAGGAGGAAGAGGAGCTCGGCCAGGCTACAGCGGCTGCCTACAGGGAAGAAGGGGAGGTGAGAATAGAAAAACATAGGAACTAGGGAGGGGGAGGAGTAAGAACATCGGTGTAAAAAATTAGTGAAGCGCTAACGTAGGCTTTGCGTGTAGGGGGGGGGGGGGGGTGGGTGGGTAGGTTTCTCAGTAGGCTAGGAGACTTATTTTTTTGTTGGTTAAAAGCCCAGCCAATAGAAAACAAAATCAAATAAAAAAAGAAGGATGGTTGCCTTGTAGCAGGACAAACTTATGAAAGTAGAGTAGAGTTTTCACAGCTGCTATCCAGGGATTACTAGACAGCTGTATCATTAGAGGGAGAGCAAAAAACACCATACAAAAGTAATTTGAGAGGGATCATATAAGGAACGGGAAAGGTCTTTTTAACCAGTTTTGGCCACTGGACAGATATCCATTCTCATGCACATTGCTGGATCGAGATTGGAGTCAGGTAAGGATGGGGGGGGCTGCATGCAGGTTTTTTACTTTAACCACTTAAGGACCCCTTCACGCCGATATACATCGGCAGAATGGCACAGCTGGGCACAAGCACGTACCTGCACGTGTCTCTTTGAGGCCCAGCCGTGGGGTTGCGACCCGGTCCGAAGCTCCGTGACCACGCCCCCTGGACCCGATCGCCGCCGGTGTCCTGTGATCGGTCACCGGAGCTGAAGAACGGGTAGAGGTGAGTGTAAACACACCTTCCACGTTCTTCACTGTGGCTTGTCAGTGATCGTCTGTTCCCTGATATAGTGAAAGACGATCACTGACATCACACGTCCAGCCCCACCCCCCCTACAGTTAGAAACACATGAGGTCACACATAACCCCTACAGTGCCCCCTAGTGGTTAAGTCCTAAACTGCAATTGTCATTTTCACAGTAATCAGTGCATTTTTATAGCACTTTTCGCTGTGAAAATGACAATGGTCCCAAAAAGGTGTCAAAATTGTCCGATGTGTCCACCATAATGTCGCAGTCACGAAAAAAATCGCTGATTGCCGCCATTAGTAGTAAAAAAAAAAGTATTAATAAAAATGCCATAAAACTATCCCCTATTTTGTAAACGCTATAGATTTTGCGCAAACCAATCGATAAACGCTAATTGCGATTTTTTTCCAAAAATAGGTAGAATACGTATCGGCCTAAACTAAGGAAAAAAAATAGTTTTTTTATATCTTTTTTGGGGATATTTATTGAAGCAAAATGTAAAAAATATTTTTTTTTCAAAATTGTTGCTCTATTTTTGTTTATAGCGCAAAAAATAAAAACCGCAGAGGTGATCAAATACCACCAAAAGAAATCTCTATTTGTGGGGAAAAAAGGACACCAATTTTGTTTGGGAGCCACGTCGCGCGACCGCGCAATTGTCAGTTAAAGCGACGCAGTGCCGAATCGCAAAAAGGGGCCTGGTCCTTTACCTACATTATGGTCCGGGTCTTAAGTGATTAATGCATAAAATACATACATTAAGTTGAAATAACTTCTGCCTTTAGAACCACTTTAAATCCACCTGACAAGGAAAATAAACGTTTATTTTTTATTTTTTTAATACAATTATTATTTATTTTTTTAAGTGTATTCAATTATTGTTTACACTAAACAGTTCTACCAAAAAAGCAAAACAATAAAAAAAAAAGCTTTTCTTTGATTTGTACATAACTATGCCATGCTTTGTACAGGATTTTTTTTTTTTAGTGTCAATGAAATTGATACTTTTTATGTACAGTAGCACTTTTTTTTGTAAATTAACACCAATCAAATAAGATTTTTTTTTATCTTTCTTTCTTTCCTTTTCCGCTTACTATTTTTCTGTTTTTTTTTTTTCTTCTTCTATTTTTCTACTATAATTTACACTTTTTTTGCATTTATTCATTTTGCTTGTTCATTCTTTTAAGCGTTGCATTTAAAAAAAAAAAGAAAAAAAAAAAGCTTTTCTTTGATTTGTACATAACTATGCCATGTTTTTTACAAGAATAATAATTTAGTGTCAATTAAATTGATACTTTTTATGTACAGAGGCACTTTTTTTTAAATTAACACTAATCAAATAAGATTTTTTTTTTTTTAATCTTTCTCTCTTTCCTTATCCACATATTATTTTCCTGTTTTTTTTTTTCCTACTTACATCTACACTTTTTTGCATTTATTCATTTTGCTTGTTCATTCTTTTTCATTTACACATTTTATGCATTTATTCATTTTGCTTGTTCATTCTTTTTAGTATTGCATTTAAAAAAAAAAAGAAAAAAAGCTTTTCTTTGATTTGTACATAACTATGCCCTGCTGTGTACAAGAGTAATCATTTTAGTGTCAATTAAATACTTTTTATGTACAGTAGCACTTTTTTTTTAATTAACACTAATCAAATAAGATTTTTTTTATCATTATTTCTTTCCTTCTCCACTTTTTATTTTCCTGTTTGTTTTCTTCTATTTTTCTACTTTCATTTTTTTTTTTTTTTGCATTTATTCATTTTGCGTGTTCATTCTTTTTAGTGTTGCATTTAAAAAAAAAAAAGCTTTTCTTTGAATTGTACATAACTATGCCATGCTTTGTACAAGAAAAAATATTTTAGAATCGATTAAACTGATACTTTGGGGGTTATTTACTAAAGCTAGAGCGTGCAAAATTTGGTGCACTTGTGCATAGAAACCAATCAGCTTCCAGGTTTTATTGCCAAAGCCTAATTGAACCAGCTGAAGTTAGAAGCTGATTGGCTACCATGCAGTGCTCCAGTTTTAGTAAATCTCCCCCTTTGTATATACAGTAGCACTTTTTTTTAAAATTAACACTAATCAAATAAGATTTTTTTTATCATTATTTCCTTTCTTCTCCACTTAGTATTTTCCTGTTTTTTTTTTTTCTTTTATTTTTCTACTTTCATTTACAATTTTTTTGCATTTATTCATTTTGCTTGTTCATTCTTTTTAGTATTGCATTAAAAAAAGAAAAAAAAAAGCTTTTCTTTGAATTGTTACCTAAATATGCCCTGCTTTGTACAAAAATAATAATTTTTAGTGTAAATTAAATTGATACTTTTTTATGTACAGTAGCACTTTTTTTTTAATTAACACTAATCAAATAAGAAAATTGTCTTTTTTTTAATTAACACTAATCAAATAAGAAAATATATGTTTTTTTAATTAACACTAATCAAATAAGAAAATATTTTTTTTAATTAATACTAATCAAATAATACAATTTTATTTATTTTTTAATTAACACTAATCAAATAAGAAACATGTATTTATTTTTTAATTAACACTAATCAAATAAGACATTTTTTTTTTTTGCTTTATTGTCTATGGATTGCATTAAAAATAAAATCATTTTTGGAAGACTATATCCAAAAATAAAATGATAAATCTATTACTCTGTTAGCTTACGCAATGACAAAGTAATTTTGCTGAATATACAGGCTCAGAGCAGAAATGTAATGGGGTGGGGTGGGGGAGGGGACACACAGGTGTGAGACACTTATATATATATATATATATATCGTCTGATATGCAGGCAAGTCTAGTTTGATTGTACCCGTGCCTGCCACTCTGCTACTACCGTATTTATTCCAGAACCAAGTCCCAGCATGCACTGCAGTCATGTGAGCCCTGATCCTGCTGCATTGAAGCCCAGGGAGTACAGCTGCACCAACAGATTACATTTAATTAACTTTTAATCAGGCTTTGTTCTATCAGGGTTTGGCCTAGTGGACGTTAGCTGCCGCTGAATTATTTTTATTCGTAGAGCGACTTGTCAGTGTGCGGGGCTCTGCTTGACCTTGTCCCTGGATAGTGCAAAATAGTAATAAAAAAATAATAATTATAGTAATAATAATAATAATAATAATAGGTCATTTAAACTAATAATTATAATAATAATAATAATATTAATAATAATAATAATAATAATAAAAAAAATACAATTATTATTACTATTATTACACCGTGTGGGACTCTGCTTGACCTTGTCCCTGGGTACTGCAAAATAGTAATAAAAAAATAATAATTATTGTAATAATAATAATAATAATAGGTATTTTAAACTAATCATTTTATTATTATTATTATTATTATTATTATTATTACTGTTATTACACTGTGTGGGACTCCTTGTCCCTGATTACAGCTAGTGCCTATGTTATAAGTCAGTACCATTGCCTGACTACAGCCTGTGCCGCATCCAGAACCAGTGCCTGATAACAGTCAGTAACAGTGCCTGATTATAGTCAGTACCAGTGCCAGCCAGTACCAGTGCCTGATTACAGTTAGTAGCCAGTGCCTGACTACAGCCTGTGCCGCAATCAGTACCAGTGCCTGATTACAGTCAGTAACAGTGTCTGACTACCGTCAGTGCCAGTGCCAACCAACCATTACCAGTGCCTGATTACAGTCAGTAACAGTGCCTGATTATAGTCAGTACCAGTGCCTGATTACAATCAGTACCAGTGCCTGACTACAGCCTGTGCCGCAACCAGTGCCAGTGCCTGATTACAGTCAGTAACAGTGCCTGACTACCATCAGTGCCAGTGCCAACCAACCATTACCAGTGTCTGATTACAGTCAGTAACAGTGCCTGATTATAGTCAGTACCAGTGCCTGATTATAGTTAGTACCAGTGCCAGCCAGTACCAGTGCCTGATTATAGCCAGTACCAGTACCAGCCAGTACCAGTGCCAGATTTCTAGTGTAGTACCTTATTATAGCTGGTACCAGTTAGCACCTTCCTCATTGCTTGGCTGGAGGGCATCCAGCATCATCTTAGCCCTTTCCTTCTCAGCCATCCTAGGAACACCCCAGTGGCGGGCACTCCAGTAGGAGCGCAGCCCGCCTATCCATGCGTCTGCCCCCCTGATCTTCATGCAGGGCGCCGGACACATGGATTCCAATCAAGGTTATTATTTCTTTTTATTAATATTATTATTATTATTATTATTTAAGCATGTGATATAGCCTGAGGCTCTAATCGGCTACAAGAAAGGATGGACTCGGAGGCGCACTCCTCCTGGCAAATCAGGAAGCGGGTCTTGAGACCGACGCCCGTGCCATAGATGGGGTTAGTGCTCTGCTGCTGAGCGACCGACTGGGGGGGGGGGGGGGGTTACAGGGGACCCCGACTGACTATATATGTGGGAAAGGAGGAATCATTCAAGGCAACATTCGCACGGGTTTAAAGTGATTGTATTGGTTGTGTTCTCCCTCCAGATTGAGAACATACAAGGCGTTCTGCAGTCATCCAGCATCCTGATCTGTGCCGGCAGAGAGCCCTTTAAACCCATCCAGTCAGAAAATGTGCGCAAAAGCGTCACCGAAAAGCTGCCGGGTCTCCGATCTCATCACAACTACAACCACAACAGCGAGATCCGCGACAACAAGAAAAATGGTGAGTCCCGCAGAGACAGGGCGACGTCTAATTTCCAGCTAATCGGGGAAACTACCAATTCACCAAGAGTCGCGGTTCAGTTCTAGGTGGAGTCTAGGGGGCAGATCCACAAAAGGATTACGCCGGCGTATCTATTGATACGCCGGCGTAATTTTTTAATTCCCGCGTCGTATCTTTGTTTTGTATCTACAAAACAAGATACGACGGCATTTGGGCTCGATCCGACAGGCGTACGTCTTAGTACGCCGTCGAATCTTAGATGCAATATTTCGGTGGCCGCTAGGTGGCGTTTCCGTCGATTTCCGCGTAGAGTATGTAAATTAGCTATTTACGGCGATCCACGAACGTCCGGCCGGCGCATTTTTTTACGTTGTTTTCGTTCGGCTTTTTCCGGCGTATAGTTAAAGGTGCTGTTATGAGGCGTACTCAATGTTAAGTATGGCCGTCGTTCCCGCGTACAATTTTGAAATTTTTACGTAGTTTGCGTAAGTCGTTGGCGAATAGGGATTTGCGTAGAATGACGTCACCGTCGGAAGCATTGGCTTTTTCCGGGTTCATTTCGAGCATGAGCACTGGGATACCCCCACGGACGGCGCATGCGCAGTTAAAAAAAAAACGTTGTTTACGTTGGGTCACGACGTATTAACATAAAACACGCCCCCATTACATCCATTTGAATTCCGCGCCCTTACGCCGCCAAAGTTACACTACGCCGCAAATTCTTTGTGGATTCGAAAAAAAAAAATAAGTTGCGGCGGCGTAGTGTATCTTAGATACGCTGCACCCAGCATATTAATGCGCCCAGGTACGTGGATCTACCCCTAGGTTCCTAGGAACTTGGCACAGGAAGGGCGGGAAACTCTCATGATGGGCACAGCAGGTAAGAAAAGAAATGGCTGCACATCCAGGGATTCCAATTGCCATTTATTGTTCAAAGTGATAACACCAAAGACACCAACACGAGGTCACGTAGATGCGCTATACACGTACATCTTGTGCTTAATCGTTAATGATTAAGCACAAGATGTACGTGTGAACTGCGTCTACGTGACCTCGTGTTGGTGTCTTTGGTGTTATCACTATGAACAATAAATGGCAATTGGAGTTTCTGGATGTGCAGCCATTTCTTTTCTTACAAGTTTCCCACGGTTATCATACACCTAGAGCAACGCCTCTTTTCCTTTGTATATGGGCACAGCAGGTGTACAGAAGTGGAAACTCAGCACAGGGATGGTGGGAACCCCTCATGATTGGCACAGCAGGTGTGCAGACCAAGGAGCTCAGCACAGGGATGGTGGGTATCTCCTGATCATGATCATAAAAGATGTACAGACCCAGAAGTTCAACACAGAAATGGTGGGAACCCGGGTAATGGTCACAGCAGATGTAGAGACCCGGGAACTCAGCACAGGAAGGGTGGGAACCCCTCATAATCGGCACAGCAGGTCTACAGACCCAGGAACTCAGCACAGGGATGGAGGGCACTTTTTAAAATGGGCATAGCAGGTGTACAGACCTGGAAACTCAGCAAAGGGATGGGGGAAACCCCTTGTAAAGGGCACGGCAGGTGTAGAGACCCAGGAATTCAACTCAGGTATGGTGGGAACCCCTCATAATAGGCCCAGTAGATCTACAAACCCGGGAACTCAGCACAGGGATGGTGGTAACCCCTCATACAGAGCCCAGGAGATCTACAGACACAGGAACTCAGCACACGGATGGTGGGCACTTTTTATAATGGGCACAGCAGGTGTACAGACCCAGGAACAAAGCACATGGATGGTGAGAACCCCTCATAATAGGCCCAGCAGGTCTACATACCCAGGAACTCAGCACAAGGATGGTGGAAACCTCTCATAATGGGTAGTGTGCAGTCCCAGCAACTCATTCCAGGGATGGTGAGAACCCCTCATAATAGGCCCAGTAGGTCTACAGACCCATGAACTCAGCACAGGGACTGTGGTAACCCTTCATACTGAGCCCAGGAGATCTACAGACCCAGGATGTCAGCACAGGAATGGTGGGAACCCCTCATAATAGGCCCAGTAGGTCTACAGACCCATGAACTCAGCACAGGGACTGTGGTAACCCTTCATACTGAGCCCAGGAGATCTACAGACCCAGGAACTCAGCACAGGGATAGTGGAAACCCCTCATAATGGGCGCAGTAGGTCTACAGACCCATGAACTCAGCACAGGGACTGTGGTAACCCTTCATACTGAGCCCAGGAGATCTACAGACCCAGGAAGTCAGCACAGGGATGGTGGGAACCCCTCATAATAGGCCCAGTAGGTCTACAGACCCATGAACTCAGCACAGGGACTGCGGTAACCCTTCATACTGAGCCCAGGAGATCTACAGACCCAGGAACTCAGCACAGGGATGGTGGGAACCCCTCATAATGGGCGCAGCAGGTGCAGAGACCCAGGAGCATTCCCCTCTGGTGTAACTCATTTCCAACATCCTGCATTTCAATGTCATGCTTGTATGTAAAGCTGCGTACACCACAAGGGATGGGGACTGAGGTGGGTTTCCCCCAACCAGTAGGACAATGGAGAAGCCAGACAATTTTTTTCACAAGACTAGTAGATGACATGTAATGTTACCCATCATTATTTATTCAGGTTTGAATTTAATTTACAAATCACCAGACACATTCACGTCCCTATAATCCCCGATATGTAAACTCTTATATAATCGGCTCAGTTCATAAACATGGCAGAGAGTCATTATCACCGACACCCGTCTGCATGGGTCTCCTTTCATCGTCTATGGTTTATATTAGAAGTCCCGTGCCATCAAAGTGCTCATCTTCTGTCTCATCGTTCCCAATAAAACGTATCACTGCGACGGCAGCGGCAGATGTTTTCGGCTTGGGGGCTCAGCCGTGGATTTACATGCAGGAACATCTACACGGGAGTTCCATCCCGGACTGCTGATGTCTTGATCCTTTAGCATCTCCGGCTAATCCGGGGTTCCCAGGCTGTGTTTGATGTGGGGCAGGAGCCGGCTTGTACGGAAGAACTTCAAAGGTTTTCAGGTCCAGAGAAGAGGACGGGACCGTCGTGAGAACCTTGTAACTCCAGGAAGGACACGAGGATCCTCAATCCCCATAATACCTGTAACGTAAACTGACTTCTCCGCACCTCGCCTTCCACAGATCCTCACCTTTCTTCCTGATGGTACAGGGACACAGTCTTATTATCTTTAGTTTTCAGTGGCGGCTGGTGCTCAAAATTTTTTGAGGGGTGCAAACAAACTGAAAAAGAAAAACCCATCAATTGCAGCCACTGTGCCCATCAAACGCAGCCACTGTGCCCATCAAACGCAGCCACTGTGCCCATCAAACGCAGCCACTGTGCCCATTAAACACAGCCACTATGCCCATCAAATGCAGCCACTGTGCCATCAAACGCAGCTACTGTGCCCATCAAATGCAGCCACTGTGCCCATTAAACACAGCCACTATGCCCATCAAAGGCAGCCACTGTGCCCATCAAACGCAGCCACTGTGCCCATCAAACGCAGCCACTATGCCCATCAAATGCAGCCACTGTTCCTTTAAACGCAGCCACTGTGACCATCAAACGCAGCCACTGTGCCCATCAAAGGCAGCCACTGTGCCCATCAAAGGCAGCCACTGTGCCCATCAAACGCAGCCACTGTGCCCATCGAACGCAGCCACTGTGCCCATCAAACGCAGTCACTGTGCCCATCAAACACAGCCACTGTGCCCATCAAACGCAGCCACTGTGCCCATCAAACGCAGCCACTATGTCCATCAAATGCAGCCACTGTGCCATCAAACGCAGCCACTGTGCCCATCAAGCGCAGCCACTGTGCCCATCAAACGCAGCCACTGTGCCCATCAAATGCAGCCACTGTGCCATCAAACGCAGCTACTGTGCCCATCAAATGCAGCCACTGTGCCCATTAAACACAGCCACTATGCCCATCAAAGGCAGCCACTGTGCCCATCAAACGCAGCCACTGTGCCCATCAAACGCAGCCACTATGCCCATCAAATGCAGCCACTGTTCCTTTAAACGCAGCCACTGTGACCATCAAACGCAGCCACTGTGCCCATCAAAGGCAGCCACTGTGCCCATCAAACGCAGCCACTGTGCCCATCGAACGCAGCCACTGTGCCCATCAAACGCAGTCACTGTGCCCATCAAACACAGCCACTGTGCCCATCAAACGCAGCCACTGTGCCCATCAAACGCAGCCACTATGCCCATCAAATGCAGCCACTGTGCCATCAAACGCAGCCACTGTGCCCATCAAACGCAGCCACTGTGCCCATCAAACGCAGCCACTTTGCCCATCAAATGCAGCCACTGTGCCATCAAGCGCAGCTACTGTACCCATCAATTGCTGACACTGTGCCCATCAATTGCTGACACTGTGCCCATCAATTGCCACTGCTGTGCCCATCATTTTGCTGCCAATGTGCTCATCAATTGCCGCTACTGTGCCCATCAATTGCTTGTAATGTGCTCATCAATTGCCGCTACTGTGCCCATGCACACCCTAATGACCCTGTGCAGCACAGATCCTCCCTACTACCCTGGCTCCCCACTCCTTCCCTCTGCAGCACTTCTGGCGTCCCTCCTCTCCTCTCCTCTCCTGCCAGCTGCAGAGATGTTTTAGGATGAGTGAGGGAAGGGGCCGGTAAATATGTATTTATCAGCCCCTTCCCTTTCTGAATGAACATGGTGAGTGATGTGAGTAGTATGTGTTTGAGCTTTGGGGTGCACACCCTAATGCAATAGGCTGCACACACCTATGAGTGTGCCCATCAATTGCCGCTACTGTGCCCATCTAATACTGCCAGCGTGAACCCCCCCATAGCCCGGTAACTACCTTGTCTAGGTGGGGCAGCGGGTCACGGCGGCGATGTCCTCCACGCTACCGATGCCGATGAACGGGTGCCATTGCAAACAGTGGGCTGCAACTCGTCATGTCTAAAATCGCATGACAAGTCGCACAAGTGTGAATGGGCCCTTAATGTGCATTTTTCCATCCTGCCAGAAATCCAGATGGATTGCAACTTCATAGAGAGAAAAAACGTGTACGTTCTTACTGGTGAAAACCAAAAATAAATAAATAAAATAAATACCCAAAATATAGAAAAATCCAGTAAATGTACATTCATTCTGTGCAAAGTGGGCAAAAATGAATGTTTTGCAGGCTATTTTCTTTTCTGAATGAATGTTTTTTTTATTCGGGGCAAGAAGTGAAATACCACATTATGACCACTAGAGGGAAGGGAGGAGCATAGGAAATATGTGTACACATTATGACCACTAGAGGGAAGGGAGGAGCATAGGAAATATGTGTACACATTATGACCACTAGAGGGAAGGGAGGAGCATAGGAAATATGTGTACACATTATGACCACTAGAGGGGAGGGAGGAGCATAGGAAATAGGTCTACACAATATGACCACTAGAGGGAAGGGAGGAGCATAGTAAATATGTGTACACATTATGACCACTAGAGGGAAGGGAGGAGCATAGGAAATATGTGTACACATTATGACCACTAGAGGGAAGGGAGGAGCATAGGAAATATGTGTACACATTATGACCACTAGAGGGAAGGGAGGAGCATAGGAAATATGTGTACACATTATGACCACTACAGGTAGTGGAGGAGCATAGGAAATATTTGTACACATTGGCCCGGATTCACAGACAGCGGCGCACATTTATGCCGCTGTAGCGTATCTCCTGTACGCTACGCCGATGCAGCGCAGAGAGGCAAGCACTGCATTCAGGAAGCCAGTGCTCCCAAAGCTGCGTCGGAGTGGCGTATATTTCGAAGGCGCAGGCCAGCGTAGGTGGAAGTGGGATTGCCCCATGCAAAGCTATGCAAATGAGGCGTGACCCCATGCAAATGATGGTTTGAGAGCCAGACAAGTACGTTGAACGAACTGCGCATGCGTCGTGTCGTGGACGCATCACCGTGTGCATGCTCATAACCACATCGGAACAACTGCCTAAGATACGCCGGATCACTGCCTACGCCATGAACGTAATCTGCGCCCATCCAGACACACGTCCAACGTAAACTACGTAAAAACCGCAGGCTTCTGTTCCCTGATGCAGACCTATACATGTCTGCTGCTGAGTTACACCTCCTTTATGGGGCTTAACTTTACGCTGGACGTACAACTTACGCGCACCTCTTGTAGCCTGCGTCGGGCGGGCGCAGGTTCGTGAATCGCCGTATTTTCCTCATTTGCATATTTGAATGGCTAATCAATGGCAGCGCCACCATGCGGCCGGCGTAAATGTGCGCCCACCCTACGTCGGTGTAGGCAAGTTACGTCGGCGGGATTAAGCCTGTTTTTAGGCGTATCTTAGTTTGTGGGTACGGCGCACAGATACAACGGCGCATATTTGCACTTACGCGGCGTATCTGGAGATACGTCGGCGCAAGTGCTTTGTGAATCCGGGCCATTATGACCACTAGAGGGAAGGAAGGAGCATAGTAAATATGTCTACACATTATGACCACTAGAGGGAAGGGAGGAGCATAGGAAATATGTGTACACATTATGACCACTAGAGGGAAGGGAGGAGCATAGGAAATATGTGTACACATTATGACCACTAGAGGGAAGGGAGGAGCATAGGAAATATGTGTACACATTATGACCACTAGAGGGAAGGGAGGAGCATAGGAAATATGTGTACACATTATGACCACTAGAGGGAAGGGAGGAGCATAGGAAATATGTGTACACATTATGACCACTAGAGGGAAGGGAGGAGCATAGGAAATATGTGTACACATTATGACCACTAGAGGGAAGGGAGGAGCATAGGAAATTTGTGTACACATTATGACCACTAGAGGGAAGGGAGGAGCATAGTAAATATGTGTACACATTATGACCACTAGAGGGAAGGGAGGAGCATAGGAAATTTGTGTACACAATATGACCACTAGAGGGAAGGGAGGAGCATAGTAAATATGTGTACACATTATGACCACTAGAGGGAAGGGAGGAGCATAATAAATATGTGTACACATTATGACCACTAGAGGGAAGGGAGGAGCATAATAAATATGTGTACACATTATGACCACTAGAGGGAAGCCACTGTTAGTTTTCCTTTTAGAGGCCTGTTAGGGCTCTTTAACACTTGTGGCCAGGGGTGGCAGGAAAAGGCAATTGAGCCATGGCCTAACCACCCCCCTAATCGCTCCTCTTAACCTAAGACAGTGGCCAGATGGGGTTGTACATATGCCATGGGTGCAATGCTTTACTTTGCCGCAAGGTCAAAATTAAATAGCCTTTCACATTCGATGGGCAGGTACAGCGGCTGGCTTTTCAGTCTTTTAATGGTTAAAAAGAGGGGGAGCAAGGGCTGCCACTAATATAAAATGACCCCTCATTGAGTAAGTCTTGGCGGAAAAAAAAAATGTAGTACAAAGTTGCGTCAAAAGTCGCACCAAAGTAGTGCAGACACCTTTTCAACATCACTGCGACTTTAATTCGTACCGATGCCGATGAACGGGTGCCATTGCAAACAGCGGGCTGCAACTCGTCATGTCCAAAATCGCATGACAAGTCGCACAAGTGTGAATGGGCACTTAATGTGCATTTTTCCCTCCTGCCAGAAATCCAGATGGATTGCAACTTCATAGAGAGAAAAAACGTGTACGTTCTTACTGGTGAAAACCAAAAATTAAATAACCAATTAAATAAATTTAAAATTAAAAATACTCAAAATATAGAAAAATCCAGTAAATGTACATTCATTCTGTGCAAAGTGGGCAAAAATGAATGTTTTGCAGGCTATTTTCTTTTCTGAATGAATGTTTTTTTTATTCGGGGCAAGTAGGGAAATACTACATTATGACCACTAGAGGGAAGGGAGGAGCATAGGAAATATGTGTACACATTATGACCACTAGAGGGAAGGGAGGAGCATAGGAAATATGTGTACACATTATGACCACTAGAGAGAAGGGAGGAGCATAATAAATATGTCTACACATTATGACCACTAGAGGGAAGGGAGGAGCATAGGAAATATGTCTACACATTATGACCACTAGAGGGAAGGGAGGAGCATAGGAAATATATGTGTTCACATTATGACCACTAGAGAGAAGGGAGGAGCATAGGAAAGATGTGTACACATTATGACCACTAGAGGGAAGGGAGGAGCATAGGAAATATGTCTACACATTATGACCACTACAGGTTGCATGTTTTGAGTTAGAGTGGAGGTCTAGGGCTAGAATTATTGCTCTCGCTCTAATGATAATGGCGATACCTCACAGGTGTGGTTTGAACACCATTTTCATATGCTGGCGTTGCTCGCCTATGCGTTCGCCTCTGCGTGTGAGGTCGTCGGACGGGACGCGTTAAAACATTTTTTTTTTTTCTTTTACTTTATTTTATTGATTTAAAAAAAAAAAATTGAGTCAATTTTATTACCATTACAAGGAATGTAAACATCCCTTGTAATACAAAAAAGCATGACAGGTCCTCTTAAATATGAGATCTGGGCTCAAAAAGACCTCAGATCTCATATTTGTAATAAAATGCAATAAAAAATGAATTTATTTTTTTTGTCATTTGAAAAAATGACAACAAAAAAATGGCCCTTTAAGACGTATTGGCGGAAGTGACGTTTTGACGTCGCTTCTGCCCTTCTATGGTATGGAGACGGGTGGGGGTCATCTTGCCCTCACTCATATCCATACCTAACAGGAAACAGGACCCGATCGCCTCCGCCGATACCGACGGCTCCGGTAAGAGGCGGAGGGCGGGAGGGGGCGAATCCGCCACAGAGACCACCATTATTGTAAACAGGACCGCCCACTGAAAATATGGACACCCCCGGTTGTGGCAGCAGCTGCTGCCGTTACTGAGATATCAATCTTTAAAGTGCCGACATATATATACCGCGGGTGGTCGTGAAGTGGTTAATGTCCCAAGTGAAAGAGCCCCTTCATTCCTTCAATCCAAACCACACATATAAGACCCTGGATAACGACTAAAAGAAAATGCTGGTTGTACGCTGAGTCTGATTAGTGCAGATCAGACTGGGGTTCTCGGTCACTCTGTGCCCCTAATAGACACAGAGGGCTAGATTCAGGTAGGGGCACGCAATCTAACGGCGGCGCAGCGTATCGTATTTACGCTACGCCGCCGCAACTTACAGGAGCAAGTGCAGTATTCACAAAGCCCTTGCTCCGTAAGTTGCGGCGGGGTAGCGTAAATGGGGCCGGCGTAAGCGCGCGTAATTCAAATGTGTAAGGGGGCGTGCTTTATGTTAATGTGTGTTGACCTGACGTGATTGACGTTTTGTACGAACGCCGCATACGCCGTCCGTGTACATATCCCAGTGTGCATTGCTCCAAATGACGTCGCAAGGACGTCATTGGTTTCGACTTGAACGTAAATTAAGTCCAGCCCTATTCGCGAACGACTTACGCAAACGACGTAAAAAATTAAAAAATCGAAGCGGGAACGACGTCCATACTTAACATTGAGTGCGCCTCATAGAAGCAGGCACAACGTTACGCGGAAAAAGCCTTACGCAAACGACGTAAAAAAACGAACGCCGGGCGCGCGTACGTTTGTGAATCGGCGTAACTAGGTAATTTGCATACTCTATGCCGAAAAACAACGGAAGCGCCACCTAGCGGCCAGCGTGAGAATGCACCCTAAGATAAGACGGCGTAAGAGAATTACGCTAGTCGGATCTTAGGCTAATGTCGGCGTATCTTGCTTTCTGAATACAGAAAGTAGATACGCCGGCGCAGCTTTGAATTTACGCGGCGTATCTATGGATACGCCGGCGTAATTCTTTGCTGAATCTAGCCCAGAGTCACTTACACATAGAAGGGGCTGGAGGAGTTGGACAATGAGTTTTCAGAGATTTCTAAGGTAACTTGGGTTCCACAAGCCCCCCGCCCAAAATGAATCCCGTCACAATGACAACGACATGGGTATTTCTGACCGATGAGGTTTTTGAAAAAATTGTTACTGAGACAAACCAGTACAAAGAGCAAAAATTTGCTACTACACATCGGAAGTTTCCAAGAAGCAGAAAGTGGGAACCAGCGACCAAATTTCTGGGCCTATTAATACTTCAGGGAGTGGTGGGGAATCCCTTGTAGAAGTGGTATTGGACAACAAATAATTTACTTGCCGCTCCATTCTTTGGCACGGTCATGTCAGAGAACATATTTTGCCTGATCATGAAATATTTACATTTAGAAAACAACAAAGAATTTGATAAAAGTACTCATCCTGCACCAAAACGAAAGAAAAGTACATTACTGTGGGGGGGATAATGTGAAAGGGGGGAAGAGTAAGCCACTGTGGGAGTGGGGGGTCACATGACACTACTGTGGGAGGTGATATTAAAGGGGTTGTAAAGGTTCGTTCCCTATAAGATAGTGCATTGTTGGTTCACTAACCTTTTCCTTTGTTTTCCCTTCTAAATGTTTTTTTCTTTGTCTGAATTTATCACTTCCTGTTCCTCCTCAGTAAGCTTGCCCCCATCATCCGAGCCATTCTGGCTGGGGGTTAGTCAGCGTGCTCGCCCCCTGCCTTGGGACTACATCCCTGCGGGGAGATGCTGTGAACACAACCTCTCGCCGCAGGGATATAGTACCAAGGGAGGAGGCGAGCACGCTGACTAACCCCCAGCCAGAACGGCTCGGATGATGGGGGCAAGCTTACTGAGTAGGAACAGGTAGTGAGAAATTCAGACAAAGAAAAAAAACATTTAGAAGGGAAATCGAAGGAAAAGGTAAGTGAACCAACAATGCACTAGCTTGAAGGAACCTATTTAGAAAATTAAAAACAAACCTTTACAACCCCTTTAAGTGAGGTGAAGAAGGGGGCAGAGGATACTACTGTGGGGGGGGCGGGAGTAGAGTACATTACTGTGGGGGGGAGTGATGTGAAGGGGCAGAGGATACTACTGTGACAGACTATGGGCCAGATCTACGTACCTCCACGCTTCTTTACGTCCGGCGTAGTGTATCTCAGATGCACTATGCCGCCGTAACTTACAGCGTATTTTCCGTATCCTGAAAGAATTTGCGCTGTAAGTTACAGCAGCGTTGTGTAACTGTGTCGGCGTAAGGGCGCGCAATTCAAATGGATGAGATGGGGGCGTATTTTATGTTAATACGTCTTGACCGTAAATTAAGTTTTTTTTTTACGGGGGGTATCCCAGTGCGCATGCTCCAAATTAATCCGCAACAAGCCAATGCTTTCGACGTGAACGTAATTCTACGCAAAGCCCTATTTGCGAACGACTTATGCAAACGACGTAAAATTTTCAAAATTCGACGCGGGAACGACGTCCATACTTAACATTGAGTACGCCTCATATAGCAGGGGTAACTTTACGCCGGAAAAAGCCTTACGGAAATGATGTAAAAAAAATGCGCCGGCCGGACGTACGTTTGTGGATTCGCGTATCTAGCTAATTTGCATACTCGACGCGGAAATCGACGAAAGCGCCACCTAGCAGCCAGCGTAAATATGCACCTTAGATCCGACGGCGTACTAAGACGTACGCCAGTCGGATCTAGCCCAGCTTCAGGCGTATCTTGTTTTGTGGATACAAAACAAAGATACGCCGGAGCAACCTAGCAGTTACGCGGCGTATCAATAGATACGCCAGAGTAACTGCTTCGTGGATCTGGCCCTATGTGTTCTTCATGCTGTCTTTTTACTGGGGACAGTTTTTTTTTTTTATAACATTTTTAACTGTTTTTAGGAGTCAATTCAACTTGAACATGTTATCTTCTTGGTATCTTCTTTTTTTGTCTTTGCATGGTGACCCCTGCCGTAGCCAACTTTGGACTTAAAGCCAAGAAAAGTGTGATTCACCCGCGTTCTGCATCAAGCAACAAGACCAGGTTCTCCCTATCATCTGAAAAATCTGATCCAAATGAACTAAACATGTCGCCAGCAAACAGTGGCTTTGCATCGTATTCCAACTCATGTCCGCATGAAAAATCAGAGGACACGGGCCACTCGCTGCTCAATGACGACATTGAAAAAAAGGTTCATGTGAACAAAGATGGCAGCCTTTCGGTGGAGATGAAGGTGCGTTTTCGTTTACTCAACGAGGAGACCCTTCAATGGTCCACACAAATAAAAAAGTCCAGCACATCCGGCAAGGGCAAATGTGAAGAGGTTTGTTTATATGATGAAAAGGGTAAAAAAGAGATGAACCACGAAACCTTTTCTGAGACAGATGAGTCTTTTTATCCATGTGATGGCGACTCATACAGCTCAAAGCTTAACGATGCGGAATTAGACATGTACTGTGCCCACTGTGGAATGCAGTGTGAAGATTATGACATCTGGAAGAACCCCATGCATGCCAACCCTCAAGAGGACTATACAAAGAGGGCAACTTGGCAAACTCAGTCACCTGCTTCAAGCACTTCCTCACATCGCAAATTAGTGTCCAACCAAAAAGCATCTATGGGCAGCCTCCATACCATGTCTTCTGAAGAGTACACAAAACATGTTGTCCACAAATCCTCTTGCTATTCTGAAACTAGAGAAAATGGAGAAACAACCATTAGGTACTCAAGAGTTAGCCAGTGCACAAGTCGTAGTAGTCAGTCAACTGCTGCATCAAATGTGGACGCCTCCTCAGATACAGCCAGGCAGAAGACGGGGGATAGCCAAAAGTCACGTTCCAGCCATAGGAGTCCAATGTCTTTGCAGAACCAGGAGTCACAGAATTCTGAAGGACACCTAAAAACTGAAGATGGAAGCTTGGCAGACTGCGGTGAACCACCTCCCACACCTTGTTCTGATGGTGAAAACTGTAGTCAAAGAGTTGAATTGGTTTCACAGTCATTGCACTCTAGAACAAGTAAGAGAAGACTACTCAAACGAGACAGCACTAATTCCAAGAGCTTTGGGTCAAATATCAGTTACACTGAAAATGAAGAAAGAGATCAAACTAGCGCTAAAGCAATACCTATGAATATGCTAAGTGTTTCCACTGAAAGAAGAGTGTGCGAAGACGATAGTGAAAGTACAGAACAACCAGTGACCACAAATGAACTGGAAGATCAAGAAAACAGAGCTAGTGACTGCGATAAGTGTTCCTCAAGAGCAAGCTCTCATTCCAGATCTTCAGCAGGAAGAAGAGAGAAAAACAAAAGTTGTAGCCAAAATGGTGGTGAAGGTTCCTGCAGTTCTCCTCGCTTGTCTTCCATTTCAAAGCAACATAGTGAAAAAATATTGGACCTTGGGCAAAGTTTAGAAAATTGTGAGGCCATTGCAAATGATAACAGGTCTACCTCTTCTAAATCAAATAGAAAATCCCTTGCAGAAAGTCGGGGACAGAGCTTTCAGTCTAACCGGTCGCACCAAACAATGTCACCTATAGCAGACTCACCTTTACCACAAGAGGAAGTAGACAATCAAACCACAATTCAAGAGGACAGTTGCAATGAATCTTTAAAATCCCACTGCACAGGCAAATCTGAAGAATGCACAGCAGCCACCGCAGATGGTCAGGAAAGACTTCCAGTATCACGGTCATCAAGTAAATCTCAATCCTTCAGTTCGAAATACAACAATGTAAGCTGTCCGGAAAATGAAAAAAATTATAGCGTTAGTTCAAGAGTGTCATCGGCATCTGAGAAAAAAGGCAAACTGGCTGGGTCCTCTGAAATATGCGATCGCAGTTCTTCAAGAGACAGTGCCAGAGCCATGTCCCAAAATAGTAAAGATGATGAAAAGCTAAATGATCAGAATGAAAATGCTGAAACATGTAGTGGGATATCAGCTTTAGAGACTCCCTGCATTCACAGTCCTTCACCTCCAAAAGATAAACCAGTCAAAAGACATCTGCGATCTTCTCACTATAAATATTCCAGTAATAGCATGAACAATGACCCATTGAGAAACGTTAATGGAGAAATGGTCGACAGCTCACGATCGTCAACATCTGCATCAAAGGGATTGTTGGTGTCTAAGATCAGCATTGAGACCTGCAAACTGCTAAAAAATTCTCCTAATAATAATAGTACAGAGGAAATTCATAATAACAAAAAACGTAAAAACAGCTCTAGTTCCTCAAAGAGAAAACTCAAAGTAGAATCATTAGATCAAGAAAATATCGTTAGTAGTGAACTTACACCATCTGCACTACCCAACGTTTCTCCAGAAGAAGTCGTAAATGAATGGCTTAAAAAGATTCCCTCGGAGACAATGGCTGTTGAGTATGAAGTCGAAGAATGCCAAAAAAAGGTCATTATGGATATCAAAACTGAAGGACCAAAACTGGATGCCGATAAAGAGGACAATGGTGAACCGAATGATGTCTCCATAACAGATGAACAAAATGATGACCAAGTTGGCAAGCAGATGACTGAGGTGTGTTGTACTGATAATGCCAATCCAACAGCAGTTGAAAATTTGTCAGATAAGGAAGAAATTGACGCGTCCAATTTGTCAAATAACTCAAAAACAAATAATGCGAAAGATGAGGCAGGGACAAAAGACTGCACTTGCGATAAAAGGTCACTACCAAACAACATACATAATTCTGTGCAAATAATGAAGGCACTGCTTAATCCATTACAGGAATCAAAACTTGACCGGTCAAACAGTTTACCAGAAGTATCACAAACCATGGGAAGGAAGCTTAGTAACTCTGCACAGGTCCTGATCTCATGTCTTGCTGGTCTACAGCTTTTAAATGATGGTCCAACAGATCCCACAAAAAACTCAAACGACTCAAAGTGTATTGAACTTCTACATATTTTTCAGGCACTATGGGCAGAAGGTCCAACCAATAAAAATATAACTGATCTTAAGTCTGCGAAGCACTATTCCAGAGAAGATGAGTTGACTCCAGTTTCGTCCTCTGGAGTGGATATCAACAGCGGGTTTGATGGATCAGATGGTAGTATAACTGGCGGAGGTGATGGTACTGCAACTGAAAAATCAATAGTTAAGGAAGTGGAATGTGATAGTAAAAACATACAACGTTGCGATGAAGAACCAACCTCTTCAGGAGACCAGGATACAGGAAGTGGTCAAACAGCCACAACAGAAACTGCCGATGCTGGTTTTGATGAGACTAAATCTTATGTCATGGATGAAAATATGAATGAAAAAAAGATAGACAGCAACTCTGATGGAGATGTAAAAGACTCTATGAAAGGACATGAAATCACTAATTCAGAAGCTGTAGAGGACCATGCCACAAGTAATAATGACACCATGAATATCCTTAGCCACAATGAAAACGAGGCAAGAACCCAGGAGTCGTACTCACAGGAAGCAAATGACATCAAGTCTAGCAGTCAGACCACTATCATATCTACATCTGATTCAAATGAGAAAAACAATCCAGCAACAAATGACCAAACATTTGACGCTGACCCAGTTTGGGTGCTGAAGCTACTAAAAAAAATTGAGAAGGAGTTTATGACTCATTATGTGGATGCAATGCATGAATTCAAGGTCAGGTGGAATTTAGAAAACAACGACAATCTCGAGGAGATGATTGCAGAACTTAAGAATGAGGTAAGCCAAAGAATCCAGAGGAGTATTTCAAATGAGCTTAAGAAAATGAAGAGTCGATCGGGAATGAGGATGCCAAGGCCACCTGACTATGGTCTGAAGCGCAAGTCTTCTTTGCAAGCAGAGGAAAGACGAAGACGCTTGCAGGCAATGCAGAGAAGGTCCATGCATGGTTATGCAGGTGGCGATAACATGGAAGGTGGAACTAATGATTCATGTGAGACTGATGAAGAAGACCTAACTTTCAGTGCTTCATTTGCAGATGACAGCAGTGGACAAGCGAACGATGAGTTCTGCCCATGTGAAAAATGCATAAAACAGAAAAAGTTAGCAAAATTAGCAAAACCAAGGCCTCCAGTTGCCGATGCTCCCATCGTGAGAGCATTTGACCTTCAGCAGATATTGAAGATAAAGAGGGAAAACAATGAGACAAAAAATACTGGACAACAAGCATGTGACAATGACGTAAAGGCAGCAACTGGAAAGGATTGTCCTGAAGGCCAAAATGAAGACGATGCCATTGACGCTGTCTCTCTATCTTCTAAAGCTGATGATGAAATGATAACAACAAAATCAGACGTCATAGAACAAGATGGTGAATATAATAATGAGACTGATAGCCAGCAAGATAAAATAGCTGTAGAAGAAGATGAAATATGTGAAGAAAACGACCTTCAAGATGAACCTACACGAGAAGAAGAAATGGAAAACGAATGCACCAATATAGAAAACAATTTAGAAAACGAGGACTCTAATGTTGAAAACAAGTCCGAAAACGAAGACTTCAATGTAGAAAACAAGTCCGAAAATGAAGACTCCAATGTAGAAAACAAGTCCGAAAACGAATGCTCTAATGTAGAAAACAAGTCCGAAAACGAAGACTCCAATGTAGAAATCAATTTAGAAAACGAGGACTCCAATGTAGAAAACAAGTCCGAAAACGAAGACTCCAATGTAGAAATCAATTTAGAAAATGAATGCTCCAATGTAGAAAACAATTTAGAAAACAAAGACTCCAATGTAGAAAACTATTTAGAAAACGAGGACTCCAATGTAGAAAACAAGTCCGAAAACGAAGACTCCAATGTAGAAAACAAGTCCAAAAACGAAGACTCCAATGTAGAAAACAAGTCCACTGATGACTTGGATGGCGAAGTAGAAAATGCCATATCTGATGAACTTAACTCTGGAGGTGCCCAAGTGAATGGGATGAGCTCCGATTGCCCAGTGGATGAGGATAACACAGCAGTAGTGTGCGAAGATGAACAGCCAAACCAGCTAGAGGATGTCCACCAAGATCAAGAATTACCATCTGAACACAAGGAAACAAAAGAGACTTCTGATTCTGATGATGAACAACCCATGAAGGATGAGGCTGTTTTAATAGATGAGTGTTGTCAAAATGGTGCTTGCCATGAAAAAATTGACACAACAAACCCTGTCATCAAAACTGAGGAAAACTCAGAAGATGAAGACACGGAAGCTGTTGAATCCCATGGTTTGTACTTCCAGAGATCTTGTTTAGGTAATGGTTCTCTCATAACACAGAATGGCTCTGTGGAAGATCTAGAAGAATGTAAAGAGACAAACAATACCTTAGGGGAAGCATCACCAAATGGACAATCAAACAGTTCTGGTAGTAAACATTCCCAGATGTACCCTGACAGTTCCTCTGAGGAGGAGGATGGAGACTCCCCGCGAGAAAGCCCCGCTATGGGTAAAAATAAAAGTGAAAGTATTGGGCGGGTATCAAACCACAAAGGAAGCTTTGATGATTGTGACAGTAAATCCAAGAAGGCTTTGGAAGATGATATTATTGATCAAGATGACCTGGACTTTTAGTTAAACTGACTTTTAGACCCGTACATAAACCTCTAAAAAGCAAAGCTCAACAAATCCAACTGGTAAAACTGATATTTGCATTGCAGTTTATTTGCCTAGTTGTTTTCAATCATCCTTTAGCCTTCTGGTAGCAAAGGTTCAAATTTGCAGCAGCTATTTTCTTGTTTTTAAAAGCTTGTGTTTGGCACTGTAAATTGGTCAGAGGAGGCTCTAGGCTTTGTGAAGCCTTAGGCAAAACTTAGGCCGCGTACACACGGTCGTTCCAAACCAATGAGAATGGTCCGATGGGCCATTTCCATCGCTTCACAGCTGAAGTGGCCTGATGGTCTGATGTGCGTACACACCATCGTTCCAAAAACCGATCGGGTCAGAACGTGGTGACGTCAAACACACGACGTGCTAAATAAAAAAGAAGTTCAATGCTTCCAAGCATGCGTCGACTTGATTCTGAGCATGCGCGGGGGGTTGAACCGATGCTTTCTGTACTAACCATCGGTTTGGACCGACCGGGCAGCGGTCCATCGGTTCGATTTTAAAGCATGTTTTAATATTTTGGACCGAAGGACAATAGACTGATGGGCTATACACACGGTCAGTTTGGACCGATGAAACTGAACCTCGGTCCATTCTCATTGGTTTTGTCCGACCGTGTGTACGCGGCCTTAGACATGAGGCCCCACTCACACCCATAATGGGGAAAAAAATTCAAGCAAGAAAAATGGCTGCAGAAAATGCACGGATCTAGCACAAAGGTGATCAGCACCTCCTCACCCATCAGACATATTTAGCCAATGCAAGAGGGGGGGGGGAGAGGGGGA
The DNA here is from genome assembly GCF_905171775.1 of Rana temporaria. NCBI lineage: Eukaryota > Metazoa > Chordata > Amphibia > Anura > Ranidae > Rana > Rana temporaria. The sequence continues at coordinate 19,715,455 of NC_053492.1, forward strand.
GGTGGTAAAGAGAGAAGGGAGATAGAGAGATTCAATGGCGCCGACATTAGTATTGATCACAGGCAAATTAGGCGGCCAGTAGGCCCCTGTGAATGTGAGGTGTTAGGCGACCACCTAATTAAAGGGCCGCCTCTGAAATTGGTATTTCGAAAGTGCTGCTAGGCTCCAATGAGAAAAACAGGGGGTCTCACAAAGGTTCGAATGCAGGTGGAGGGTCCATGACCACTTATAGTGCTGTCCAGTAGTTTTCCACCTTGTAGCATCAACTACACGAATGCACAGAACTCTTCTAAGTTGCTTTAGATGTCATTTGAAAATGAAATGTACCATGTGATCATTGTTTCTATATGTCATGATTTTTTTTTTAAATTCTTGCTTTAAACTTCCAAAAGGTTGTGAAGTACATTATGAAACAATCCTTAAAGGAAAAGTCCATCCAAAACTGGTATTTACATTTTTGGTCAGCAGTGGATTGAATCACTGATAAGGGTTGATTTACTAAAGGCACTTTGCAAGTTCAGTTGTAGGGATGAGCTTCGAGTTCGAGTCAAACTCATGTTCGACTCGAACATTGCCTGTTCGCCGAACAGCGAACAATTTGAGGTGTTCGCGGCAAATTCGAAAACCCTGGAAAAGTCTATGGGAGAAATCTAAAGTGCTAATTTTAAAGGCTTATATGCAAGTTATTGTCATAAAAAGTGTTGGGGGGCCTGGGTCCCGCCCCAGGGGACATGTATCAATGCAAAAAAAGTTTTGAAAAAACTGGCATTTTTTCGGAAGCAGTGATTTTAATAATGCTTAAAGTGAAACAATAAAAGTGAAATATTCCTTTAAATTTCGTACCTAGGGGGTGTCTATAGTATGCCTGTAAAGCAGTGCTTGTTTCCTGTGCTTAGAACTGTCCCTGCACAAAGTGTCATTTCTGAAGGACCAGCACTTACCCCATCTAGGCGGCGGGCACATGGAACAGCGGCGAGAATCAAGCAGCTGTGGGCACATTGGGCAGTGATGGGGATCGGGGCATCGGCGGGCACATCGAGCAGCGGTGGGAATCGGGCAGCGGTGGGCACATTGGGCAGTGGTGGGGATCAGGGAATCGGCGGGGACATCGGGCAGTGCCAGGGATTAGGGCATCGGTGCACATCAGGCTGCGGCGGGCATCAGGCAGCTGCTCCTGTGTCTTCGCCTACTCGCTTCCAGCCATGCATCTCCTCCCCTGCTTCTAGGCATCCAGTAGGATCGCCTGTCCTTGCAGCCAATTGGGTGACGGGTATAAGACCGGCTTCCCGATTGGCTGGGAAGAGGATCAGTGTTGCAACAGCAAATATTAATTCGCTGTTGTAACACATGCGTGGGCTCATTGTCCAATGCTCTGCGCCACAAGCCTATTAGAGCCTCTGGCTCCAATCATGTGCTTCCAAAAAACACCCCCGCCACTGTAATTCATGCGCCTGTCATCCTGAAAGGGGTCGGACGCATTTATAGGGGGTAGCGGCATGTTGGATAATAGGGTATTAATAAGAATGTTGCAGCCGTAGTCCTAATGGACAGGCCACCACTGCTTCTGAGGAATGTTCTTTTATTATGGTCAGTGGTAAAATACTGCATTATGGTCACTAGATGGAGGTAAAGAGCATTGGAAATACCTAAATCTTTGTAGCAAGAGATGCAATGTAACAGTTATAGAGGACACTAGAGGGAATTAACATTTAAATGTAGCTGTTGGTTTCATTGATTTGCTGATTTTTTATCTGATCTGACTCCCATTGATTACAATGGGGTCCAGTTCATCATCCGAAATTCGGCAAACACTGTTGGAACCAAATCCAGGGTAGTTCGGCCCAGCCCTACTGCTATTTGTGAAAGAAAAAATAATACATTTTGCGGGGGAAATATGCACTGCCTGTCCCTGAAACTGTGAACTCGTACAGTTCCATAACACTGCATACAGTCTTAAGGCGTCCCCCTCGCATGGTATTAAAATGAGTTACTGCATGTATTTTCAATGTTGCCCTTGAAACCACATGGAAAGACCCTCTTACCACTGCATGGTATTTTGCATTTATATTTATGTCCCATGGCAGTGCCCACCTATTTTTGACAGTAGTTCGTCTATTAGCCCTAAAAATGGTCAGCATCGAATAATAAGATCACCCCTGCCGCCCCCCACACAGACTTCAATGGGATTCCAAATAGATTCAGCTAACCCTTGGCGAATCAACCCAGGCCGACTTGCTCACCCATAGTCCTCAGCACACCAAAATTACGTTTTCAAGAAAGTAACTTTATTGCATAATAATTACACAATACAGAGTTCAATGTTTTGGGCCACGCAAGACCCCTTGATCAAGGGCTGTGTGACCACTTACATATAATTATACAGAGACATGCATCTACCAGAAAAGAGAAGGAAGGCCTTGCGCACCAAGTGACCAACCTGAAGTTGTCTGAAAAAAAGGTAAGTTCAAAAAATGCAGCAAGGGGGGCACTGGGGGTAAGGAGGGAGGGGCCCTGGAGTTGGGCGTTAGGAAAATATGTCACTTTGCAAACAATCACTAGTGCATGATGAGATGGTTTTGGCTCAATGTAAGGCAAAGCGTCAGGTTCAACTGAACCCCCCAAATTTATAAAACTCCCAGAAAAGGCGTGACCTCCAACCTGATGGTCCCTGTTGAATCTCAGGAGCTTTAATTTACATTGTTTTACTGCAGCACAGGGGTACGTTTATACAAGTTTTAATACTCCACGTGGGTGCCAGCTCAGTTTGTCAAGCTGAAGCCTATGGGCCAGATTCATGTACAAATCCGGCGGCATAACGTATCCCATTTACGTTACACCGCCGCAAGTTTCCAGCGCAAGTGCTTGATTCACAAAGCACTTGCCTGTAAACTTGCGGCGGCGTAGCGTAAAGCCGTCCGGCGCAAGCCCGCCTAATTCAAATGGGGCGTGTATCATTTAAATTAGGCGCGTTCCCGCGCCGAACGTACTGCGCATGCTCCGTTTTGAAATTTCCCGCCGTGCTTTGCGCGAAATGACGTCGCACCGACATAATTTTTTGAGCGGCGAAGTGCGTTATGTCCTTTCCTATTCCCGGACGACTTACGCAAAAAAAAAAAAATCTAATTTGACGCGGGAACGACGGCCATACTTTAACATGGCTAGTCTAAATATAAGCCATTGAAATAGCACTCGCAACTTTACGATGGGAAAAGCCGACTAGCAACGACGTAAGAGAATGCGACGACCACGCGTACCTTCGTGGATCGCCGTAAACAGCTAATTAGCATACCCGACGCGGAAAACGACGCGAACTCCACCCAGCGGGCGCCGAAGTATTGCATCCTATGATCCGAAGGCGTACGAAGCCGTACGCCTGTCGGATCTTAGCCAAATGCCGTCATATCTTTGTTTGAGAATTCAAAATAAAGATTCGACGCGGCAAATTTGAAAGTACGCCGGAGTATCAGCAGATACTCCGGCGTACTTTTTCTGTGAATCTGGCCCAATGTATTTATAGAAGTTGAAAAAGTTCATCTTTGTTAGGTCGTAAAAGCAACATAACACAGTAGCAAGTCACTGTGAGAATTCGGGAAGTCTACATGTTTCGTGCTACATCAGGGCTTAATCATGACTCCCAAGCGGTCATGATTAAGCCCTGATGTAGTGCGAAACCCATAGACTTTCCTCATGCAAGATGCAAATGGACCCTTAAAGGTGAAGTCATGATTGAAACATACTGTATATTAGAAATGATAAATATGTGCATTAAACTGAATAGTGAATAAAGGAGTCATGATTAAGCGTTGATGTTGCGCGACACACGTAGACTTTCCTCATAAAAGAGGCAAAAGATGAAGTCATGATTGGCAGATACTGTGTATTAGAAATGCTAATTATATGCAATAAACGGAATAATTATGGTAAAAGCAACCGGTTAAATTGGGTCTAAATTTTTGCCCCACGTTTTTAAGTAAGCTCACTGGCTCTGGCAAGATGGCTCGCAACCAAAAACGCTTCCCGCAGTGTGTTCCTGCAAAGTGACTTGAAGCCCAGGTATATAGAAAAGGGCACCAAAACAAAAGAAGATCCATACAGACACACAATGAAGAAGTGATTGGGGTCATGTTTTACTCTTATTTATACTGCCGCAGTGCTACCTAGAGAAGCCAAGGGAGGAATATAGGACTTAACCTGTAATCTTGTAGTAGCTCTTCTTCACTGCTCCCTTTTGGCATGGCTGTGACAGAATTAATTGATGTCTACCAGCAGGTGTCTCCTAGAAGCCAACAGATTCCAGTAATCAGTCTCCACCTGATGATGGCTGCTGGGAGGATATTTAGGTCCTTCCCTGCTAGTATTTGATACATCAGAAAAGCAGAACTTAATATTTGGTACAGAAACCTTTGCAATTACAGAGATCATACATTTCCTGTAGTTCTTGACAAGTTTTGCACACACTGCAGCAGGGATTTTTGCCCACTCCTCCATACAGAGCTTCTCCAGTTCTTTCAGGTTTCGGGGCTGTCGCTGGGCGATACGGACTTTCAGCAACCTCCAAAGATTTTCTATTGGGTTCAGGTCTGGAGACTGGCTAGGCTACTCCAGGACCTTGAGATGCTTCTTATGGAGCCACTCCTTAGTTGCCCTGGCTGTGTATTTCTGGGTCGTTGTCATGCTGGAACACCCAGCCACGACCCATCTTCAATGCTCTTACTGAGGGTAGGAGATTGTTGGCCAAGATCTTGCGATACATGGCTTTATCAACCCTCAATACGGTGCAGTCATCCTGCCTCCTTTGCAGAAAAGCATCCCCAAATGATGTTTCCACCTCCATGCTTCACGGTTGGAATGGTGTTCTTGGGGTTGTACTTGCCCTTCTTCTTCCTCCAAACACGGCAAGTGGAATTTAGACCAAAAGCTCTATCTTTGTCTCATCAGGCCACATGACCTTCTCCCATTCCTCCTCTGGATCATCCAGATGATCATTGGCAAACTTCAGATGGGCCTGGACATGCGCTGACTTGTGCAGGGCGACTTTGTGTGCGTTGCAGGATTTTAATTCATGACGGCGTAGTGTGTTACTAATGGTTTTCTTTGAGACTGTGGTCCCAGGTCATTGACCAGGTCCTGCCGTGTAGTTCTAGGCTGATCCCTCACCTTCCTCATGATCATTGATGCCCCACGAGGTGAGATCATGCATGGAGCCCCAGACCGAGGGAGATTAACCGTCATCTTGAACTTCTTCCATTTTCTAATAATTGCACCAACAGTTGTTGCCTTCTCACCAAGTTGCTTGCGTATTGTCCTGTAGCCCATCCCAGCCTTGTGCAGGTCTACAATTTTATCCCTGATGTCCATACACAGCTCTCTGGTCTTGGCCATTGTGGAGAGGTTGGAGTCTGTTTGAGTGTATGGACAGGTGTCTTTTATACAGGTAACGAGTTCAAACAGGCTCAGGTAATGAGTAGAGAACAGGAGGGATTCTTAAAGAAAAAATAATAGGTCTGTGAGAGCCGGAATTCTTACTGATTGGTAGGTGATCAAATACTTATGTCATGCAATAAAATGCAAATTAATTATTTCAAAATCATAAAATGGGATTTACAGACCTCTGACTAGCAACCCCCCCACCATCTGGTCCGGTCGGTCACAAGCCCCGCACTTACCCCATCCAGGTTGCAGGCAGCACAGCGCTTCGTCCAGGCAACAGGCGGCGGCTTCCCCTGCGTATCCTCCTCCTCTGCATCACGGCGACTTCCACCATGCGTCTCCTCCCTCCTCCTTCTAGGTGGCCAATAGGATTACTTCTCCTCTCGACCAATCGGGTGACGCTCCCTGATTGGCTGGGAAGAGAATCAGGAAGACAATAGCGAATATTAATTCTCTTTTGTCACACAACCGAGTGGGCTCGGTGTGCAGCGCCCTGCGCCCGAGCCCACCCTTTTTTGAAGCCTATTAAAGCCTCTGGCTCTAATCACGTGCTTGGCATCAATGTGTCCGGCGCCCTCCATGTAGATAAGGGGGCCGGAAGCATAGATAGGGGGCGGCGCCCCTGCTCCCTGCATTACGAGCTACTACTGGTGGGTCCTAAATACCCTCCCAGTAGCCAGCATCAGGTGCAGACTGATTACTGGTAACTTCTGGCTGCAAGGAGACACCTGCTGGTAGACACCAGAACTACAACCTTCCACTCTAAAAAGCACCGTGCCATTCAGCTGCCGGCTAGTACACAGAGGAGAGGGGACAGTGGCTGTTGTACTGCCCATAGCTCCCCCACAGGAATGTCCGTAATTTGGGCTTCAGCCTAGGGTGGAGCTACAACAAGCACAAACAGACATAAAGGTATGCTTTGATTGCACAACATGGTCACAGATCGGAACAGAGCTAGGTCCTCCATGCATTTGGTCCCCTGGGGGATTCAACAATGATTTTGAAGTAGTGGTGAAATACATTTATCGTATATGGCTAGGCCGCAGCTGCTCAGCGTACATGGTAGCTTTGTAACAGTGATATAAGCACTTGGAAGAGAGCCAGTTTCATGGGTGCTAGAGCATGCCGCTTCCACAAAGCACAGTAACACTATCTCCAAAAGCTTGTCCTGCATTCTGTAAAGTTTTATGTCTATGTAAGCTGTTATGTATTTATGAAAAAAACACTTTAAGCACTTTATTACTGTATAAAACAGAGTGGTATATGTATTTACCAATGTCATATGTAAAATGCATGTCAGTTGCTGTAACTGAAAACAATAAAAAAAAAAACATGTAAAATATCTTCTCTACAGTGTTTTTCTTATGGGTTGCAGAATTTTATGGACAAGACATTTACAGGCTTGGCACAGATCAACCCCCTGCTGCAGCCCTCTTCAGAAGGACGGGGTTATCTTTGTTCTGGAATCATCCAGGGTCACCATATACTTCCTGGACTGGGATGTCTGCTTAGAGGTGAGGCAATCATGTACATCCGGGTGCCTGACACAGATCAGCCCCTGCTGCAGCTTCCCACCCTGTGACTTGATGCATAGCTACCATGTTGCAGTCTGATTACTTGGGTAAGAAGCGACTGAGCAAATGCTTCCTCTTGCCTGCAGCAGTATGATATCTTAGTCTAGGCAAAGTCACTTGTATGAGGGGCTTGTGATTGGCTAGTGGACCAGTTACCCTCCTGCTTGAGGCTGTAACTTTCCATCATTTTGTGGCCACTCCATGCCAGAGGCCTCCTCCTGGCTTTCCCGGCTATTAACCTTTATATCCCCAAAGGAATGAATGTCCACACAAGGAATATGGTTGCTGCACTTTACTGATGGAACTTGGAAGATAGAACAGTCACATCACATCAACATACTCTCCAGTAGGGTTCCCACCTTTCCGGGATTCACCCGGACAGTTTGGGTTTTAAGTCATGTGTTTCGTGTTTCAGGTGGACCCGGACACATTATTTAGACCAGGCTGTGGCTCCCCAAGTAACTAAGGGCCAGATTCACAGCTGAGATACTCCGTCGTATCTCTCAGAGTACTGTATCTATGCGACTGATTCATAGAATCAGTTACGCATAGATATCCCTAAGATCCGACAGGTGTAATTGTTTTACACTGTCGGATCTTAGGTTTGCAATACCGTGGCCGCCGCTGGGGGGAGTTTGCGTCGTAAACCAGCGTCGGGTATGCAAATTAGGAGTTACAGCGATTCCCGACGGATTTTCGCATTCGCTACGTCGCCGCTAGTTTCCCGTCGCAAAGTTAGTCGTCGTTTTTGGTGGTGCCTTAACTTTACACAGCAATCGTATTGCTGTATAAAGTATGGCCGTCGTTCCCGCGTCGAAATTTTAAAATGAACGTTGTTTGCGTAAGCCGTCCGGGAATACGGAATTACGCTACGCGCGTCGCCGTTTGAAAAAATGACGTCACGGCGCGCAAAGCACGACGGGAATTGCGACACTGAGCATGCGCAGTAGGTCCGGCGCGGGAGCGCGCCTAATTTAAATGGCACATTTGAATTGGCCCGCCTTGCGCCGGAGGCCGCCGGCGTAGGTTTTCATCGCAAGTGCTTGGTGAATCAGGCATTTGCGATGAAAACTTGCGGCGGTGCAACGTATCTACGATACGTTACACCACCGCTCACCTACGTGAATCTGGCCCTAAGATAGTCTAATGCCCCATACACACGTCCGGGTTTTCCGTCGAGAACGGGTTTTCAGATGGGAAAACTGCCAAACCCGCCGGACAAAAAAAAGAGAACCAGCTCTCTTTTTTTCCCGCGGGGATTCCCGACTGACTTTTTCCTGTCAGAGAACCCGGCCGTGTGTAGCAGAAACAGTTTTCCTGTGGGGAAAAACTCGGATGGAGCATAAACACGGTCAGGATTCCCGAGGAAAAGCTCTCATCTGAGTTTTTCCGACAAGAAAACCGATCGTCCGTACAGGGGAAAAGTAGAGAGCAGGTTCTCGGTTTTCCCCTCTGGATTTCAGATGGACCTTTTCCCGTCGGGAATCCTGGTCGTGTGTACTAGGCAACACTAGGCCTCCACTTGCTGGCTACATCTGCCTGATGGTGGGGTCTCTGGCTCCCATGTCCCAACTGCCCTAGGACTAGGGTGACCACATTTCCAAACTTTTTTTGGAAAAACAAAAGCAAATAGTGGTCACTAGTTTTAGACAGGTGGGCCCGGATTCATAAAGGACTTACGCCGACGTATCTATTGATACGCCGCGTATGTCCACGCATGCACCGTCGTATCTAAGCGCCGTATTCTTGAAACCAGATACGCCTTAATTCTGGTTCCATCCAACCGACGTAAGTCTCCTACGCCGTCGTATCTTGGGCGCATATTTACGCTGGCCGCAAGGGGCGCTTCTATTGTTTTACGCGTCGAATATGTAAATGAGCAAGATACGCCGATTCACGAACGTACTTACGCCCGTCGCAGTAATCTATGCCGTTTACGTAAGGCATACGTCCGGCATAAGTTTACCCCTCATAAAGCAGGGGTAAGTCATGTTAAGGTATGGGCGCGGGAACATTGTCATATATTACGTTGTTTACGTAAGTCGTATGTGAATGGGGCTGGGCGTAGGTTACGTTCACGTCGTACGCATTGAGCCGTCGTATCTTAGGGAGTATATGCAACGTGATTCCGAGCATGCGCCGTTCGTACGGCCATTCATTTACATGGGGTCACGAATCATTTAATACAACACGCCCACTACCTGCCTACTTTGAATTAGGTGGGCTTACGCCGGCCCATTTACGCTACGCGGCCGTAACTAAGGGAGCAAGTGCTTTGTGAATACTGGCCTTGCCTCTCTATGTTACGTCGGTGTAGCGCATATGAGATGCGCTACGCCCGCTCAAAGATACGCCGAGCTACGTGAATCCCAGGCCTTGGTATATAGGGTGACCACGTGTCCCGGATTGCCCGAGACAGTCCAGCATTTTTCAGGTCTGTCCCGGGCACATTCATTCCAGGACAATACAGTGTCCCGGAATGAAACTGACACAGCCACCCCCCGGGCCAATCTGATGCCCCCAAAAAAGGCCGCCACATCACCGCTTTACATACTGACAGCACTTGTCCTGGCCGGGAATGCCTGGAGGAACACGATCCCGCCCCCTGCTTGTGATTGGAGAAACCATAAATCCTGCCTTTTGTGTCCAATCACTGTGCTGTGATTCGTTACAGCACAAGCTGATTTTTGGGAAGGGAGAGTGTCCCTGAGGCCCCGTACTCACGACCAAACATGTCTGCTGAAACTGGTCCGCGGACCAGTTTCAACAGACATGTTTGGCCGTGTGTAGGCCCGAGCGGACCATTTTTCGGGCAGATCGGACAGGTTTCCAGCGGACAACTGTTTCCTGGACTTGCTTTAAAACAGTCCGCTGGAAACCTGTCCGCCCGGACATGTACGGTCGTCTGTACAGACCTACCGTACATGTCTGGCCGCCCGCCATCCCTCGCATGCGTCGAATGACTTTGACGCATGCGTGGAAGCATTTAAAAGGCAGGCCCGCCCACGTCGCGGCGTCATTGTCGCGGCGACACCGCGCCATCGACGCGGCGACACCGCGGACACGCCCCGCGTATTGTTTACGCGTGGACTTCTGTTCGATGGTGTGTACAGCCATCGAACAGAAGTCCCCGGGCAGACATGTCCGATGAAAACGGTCTGCGGACCGGTTTCATCGGACATGTCTGCTCGTGAGTACAAGGCCTGAATGGTAGTTTGGAAATGTGGTCACCCTAGTGGTATACCTTTTCTACATATATTTTTTTTTATTGCCCCCACTTGTCAGTTTCATTTTTTATTGCCCCCACTTGTCACCCTCATTTCTTTATTGCCCCCACTTGTCAGCCTCGTTTTTCCTTGCTTCCCCAGGGCAGGGCCCCACTTTGTCAGCCTCATTTTTTACTGTACTGTCCCCAGCTCCAGTGCCCCGACTTGTCACCTGACCTGCTCCAATCAGGTTCCATTTGCTCACCTTCTAATCTGGACTGGTCTGGTGAGCGGTGGAGCGCCAGTGTTGGTTCCCTGGTCCAGGCCGCCTACGTACATCGGCGTTAGCCGGGCGGCAAGTGGTCAATAATAAAGGTGTATTTAAGTCCAGAGCATTGCAACCGTGATCAGTGCTCACGGCAACACCCCTGCTGCCCTGATGTGTCGAAGTGGGAGATGGGACTGGTAGTATTCCCGATGTCAGATACCCGCAAAATGAATGATGTGGTTGTGTGGGTGAAGCAAGGGGCACTCAGAGATTCGGTTAAGTGGAATGGGGGGGGTTTAAAGGTGAGGGTTGGGGAATGCGACCATATTGCATGAAACATGGCATCAAAGGTGGACTAAGCCTTTAAGGTATTGGTAGAGACAGTTGGCGGTAAGCTCCATTCTTCCATATGGCTGTTTTCTTGATAGAAAACTGGTTAAAAATACCAGAAACCTACCTCATATGGTCGGAATAATTGTCCTCCTGGAATAAAGTGATTTTGCAGTTCCTTATAGGAAAAAAAAAACAGCTGTCCGATACACAGCTTGGAATCAGCGACTCCCGGGCCAAGCTAATTTTTACCTCGAGCACGGGTCAATATCCATAATTGGAAGCATTAAGTGTTTCCTATCGCTGTGACCTCGATTACCCCACAACAACAGCTAATAACACATATTGTGATTGTTTCCTGTTGTTGTGAGTCACGGCTCTCCGAGGGAAGCTGCACACCGGCCTCTGAGCTGGCACAAGTATCATCCTGACATAATGCCGGCATTGATCCTGGAACTCCTAGACAGCAGAAGCTTAGACCTTGGCTTTGACTTGCATTACATCACAGGGAAATTACAATCTTACAATGTTTTTTTTTAAGACACTGTAAGGCCAAATGTATGAGGACCCCTCTCCAATTAATTACGTTTTAATGTGGCAGCGACATTGCGTCCATAAGGGGTGTAGGAGCGCCGCCCTCTCTCTCCTGTCACTCTCTAATCCCCATAGATAGATTCATGCATTGCATGAATCTATCTATGGTCGCTGCTGACACCTCCTATTCAGGTGTCCGGCCCCTTGTCGGGCACCGGGCACCTGTATTACAGTGGAGTGGGTGTTTTTTTGGATGCACCTGATTAGAGCCATAGGCTCTAATAGGCGGCCAAAAATGTGAGAAGCGGGCGCAACACTGTGCGTTAGCTTCTCACTCAGCTGTATGTTAGGAAAGCAAAGGAATTTGCTTTCCTTACATTGACCCGCCTCTTAGCCAATCAGGTGCACCGGGTCTGTGTTACCTGCCACCTGATTGGCTGAAGCGACAGGCGCTGTGATTGGACACCTATTAAGCGTCCAATCACAGCAGAGGATGAGAGAAGGAGCAGGCGGGAGAAGAAATCAAGGTTGGGGAAGATGGAGGACACCGGACATCGCTCGCCACCTGCCGCCATTACCAGCTGCCCACCCAAGACAAGGTAAGTGCTGGGAAGATGACGGGGAGGGACAGTGGCAGCACTTGGGGCACAGTGGCAGCACTTGGGGCACTGTGGCAGCACTTGGGGTACAGTGGCAACATTTGGGGCACAGTGGCAGCACATGGGCACAGTGGCAGCACATGGGGCACAGTGGCAGCAATTGGGGCACAGTGGCAGCACATGGGGCACAGTGTCAGCACTTGGGGCACTGTGGCAGCACTTGGGGTACAGTGGCAACATTTGGGGCACAGTGGCAGCACATGGGCACAGTGGCAGCACATGGGGCACAGTGGCAGCAATTGGGGCACAGTGGCAACATTTGGGGCACAGTGGCAACATTTGGGGCACAGTGGCAGCACATGGGGCACAGTGGCAGCACTTGGGGCACAGTGGCAACATTTGGGGAACAGTAGCAGCACATGGGGCACAGTGGCAGCACTCGGGGCACAGTGGCAACACTTGGGGCACAGTGACAGCACATGGGGCACAGTGGCAGCACTCGGGGCACAGTGACAACACTTGGAGCACAGTGGCAGCACATGGGGCATAGTGGCAGCACTTAGGCACAGTGGCAACACTTGGGGCACAGTGGCAACATTTGGGGCACAGTGGCAGCAATTGGGGCACAGTGGCAACATTTGGGGCACAGTGGCAGCACTTAGGGCACAGTGGGAGCGTTTGATGGGCACAGTGGCTGCATTTAATGGGCAAAGTGGCTGCGTTTGATGGGCACAGTCGCTGCGTTTGATGGGCACTGTGGCTGAATTTGATGGGCACAGTGGCTGCGTTTGGTACAGTGGCTGCAATTGATGGGTTTTTCTTCCAGAATTTTTCAGTTTGTTTGTGCCTCCCCAAAAAATTGGAGTACCAGTCGCCCAGATTTCCAGTGAAGGGTACTGTTAGTACAAAAGATATTGTAGACAATTGTGCTCTTCCAGCCTTGTGGTTCCTGTTCCAACATGACTGTGCCCCATGCACAATGCCAGCTCTAAAAAGACATGGTTTAATTAGTTTAGTGGGGAGGAACTTAATTGGGCTTCAAAGAACCCCGACCTCAACCTCAACCCTACTGATCACCTTTGAGATAAATTGGAATGAGCCAAGTAAGGTCAACCAACATCTCCACAAAGATAGTGTTTGATGACTTTGGTGAGGAGGAACTGGAGTGGCTTGAACAGAGCCCTGGCTTCAACCCTACTAATCACCTTTGAGATGAATTAGAATAAGTCAGGTCTTCTCAAGCAACATCTCCATAAACACATGATTTAATGAGCTTGGTGAGGAGGAACTTTTGTGAAATGTCAGGAGAAATAACAGGAGAATGTGAATGGCTCTTTATGGAGCCGATTCACATATCTCCGATGTGGCTCCGGTGCGAAATTGCACAGGAGCCCTGTGCGTCTTTTGGTCCATTTTAGGTCCGAATTCAGCCCAAAATTCGGTCTGAAATCGGACCTAAAACGGTGAACCAGGATGCACAGGACCCCTGCTGGGAGCCGCATCGGCATCCAGTGTGAACAGAGCCTCAGGCCCCATACACACGACCGAGTTTCTCGGCAGAATTCAGCCAGAAACTCGATGGGAGCCGTATTCTGCCGAGAAACCCGGTCATGCGTACACTTTCGGCCAAGGAAACCGACGAGGATCTCGTCGGGCCAAATAGAGAACATGTTCTCTATTTCCTCGTTAGTCAATGAGGAAACTTGGCTCGCCGAGATCCTCGGCGGCTTCACAAGGAACTCGACGAGCAAAACGATGTGTTTTGCTCGTCGAGTTTCTCAGACGTGTGTACGGGGCCTTAGGATTGTAAAGAGCCCTGACCTCAACCCTACTGATCACCTTTGGGATTAGTTGGCACGCCAATTGTAAGCAAGGTCTGCCTATCCAACATGAGTACCTGACCTTACAAACCAGAAAAAATTCCCACAGACCCATCTAAAATCTTGTAAAAACCCTACCCAGAAGAGAGGCGGTTTTAAGAGGTGGCCAACTCACTCCATGTTAATGGCCTTTGTTTTGGAATGGGATGTCCAACAAGCTTATACAGTATTGGTCATACAGGCGTGATGGTCAGGACTCCACAAACCACGTAGTGTATTTATGTAAGTGATCAGCATCTTGCTAACTGAACAATACCATATAGTGGAACTTTTAGGGTCCCAAGGTCTCCCTGCTCCCAAGCAGTCAACTGTCCCTCGCCGTGGGCACGACCGGTGTTGACCGGTGGGGCCCATTTATGTTCTGCGCATGAACAACATAAAAAAAACGGGTCACACTCTGATGACATCACTTTTTAAAAAACTTTATTGAGAGAAACAGTGCACGTCCACATGCCCACTGGAAACACCTGCCATTCTAAGACATTTCACTGATCTGGACTTAATTGTACAGAACTTTTAAGATGCCATACAACCAACTGAACAAATATAAGTACTTAGAAAGTCTTATTTTTACACAGGTTAAATCCCCATAAGTATATCCTACATTATAGCCACTGCTTAGTAAGATTTACACATTTCAATGTTCCCAAAAGGGGTCATCAGGTTATTATAACGAAAGCTGTATCACATAATGCATGGGGGCTCAACCTGTGACCCTCCAGGTGTTGGGAAACTACAGTTCCCATCATGCCTCTGTGTTTTGGAGTCATATTTGTAACTGTCAGAGGCTTGCAATGCCATTATGGGACTTGTAGTTCTGCAACAGCTGGAGGGCCACAGGTTGAGCACCCATGACATAAGGGGATGGGGTAATTCTCTCCTCATTTCCCAAATTTCCAGTTGGCTTCTTCAGGACGTATGTGGAAAACATCTACAATATCCTACTCTGGGAAACATGAACATTATCCCTTGCAGTCGACCTGCTTCTGGAATATCTTCTTACCCAATACTCTAGACACGTGCAATTCGTTTTGTTCCAAATTAGTTTTTTAACAAATTTCAACAAATTCATTCATTCGTAAATATCCGAATGAATGAAAACCAGTTTAACGAATGTGTCCGAATATTCATAAATTTTAATATTCAAAAATGTCGTAAATTCGGACTTTCGTAAATTCGTACATTCGTAAATGCTTAAATTGGTACATTTGTAAATGCTTAAATTTGTAAATTCGTACATTCGTACATTCGTAAATGCTTAAATTCGTACATTCGTAAATGCTTAAATTTTTACATTCGTAAATGCTTAGATTTGTAAATTCGTACAATCTTACATTTGTAAATTCGTAAATGCTTAAATTCATACATTCGTAAATTCATACATTTGTAAATGCTTAAAGGATCACTAAAGGAATTTTTTTTTTTAGCTAAATAGCTTCCTTTACCTTACTGCAGTACTGGTTTCATGTCCTTATTGTTCGTTTTTGCTTTGAAGTTGCTGTAATTCTGCTCTGATCTCCACACTTCCTGGTTGTCTGTTTCCTTATAACCACAGTACTGGGAGCTTTTCACGGTGGTCTAAGCTGTCATTACTGTGTGTCTAAAACTTAACAGAACCAATCAGATTCATTTTAAAAACAAAACACTGCCCTGGATTTGTTTGTTTTTGTTCTGTGTGTCTCTCTAGTTCACAGGAACATGAAACCAGTTTAAAAGTGAAACTAACCTGCAGGCACATTATATGATTGATTTTTATCTATTTGTAATCATTTTTAAAAGGAATCAGTTAACTTTTATGTCTCTATACCCTGTAAACAGTCATTTCAGCCAAAATTTTTTTTTCCTTTAGTGACCCTTTAAATTCATACATTCATAATTTCATACATTCGCACATTGGTAAATTTGTACAAATTTTACAAATGTAAGAATGTATGAATTTACAAATTTACAAATTTACGAATGTACAAATTTACGAATGTAAAAATGTAAGAATGTACGAATTTACAAATTTACGAATGTACAAATTTACGAATTTAGACATTTACGAATGCACAAATTTACGAATGTATGAATGTACGAATTTACAAATTTACAAATGTAACAATGTACGAATGTACGAATTTACAAATTTACGGATGTACAAATTTACGAATGTAAGAATGTACGAATTTATAAATTTACGAATGTAAGAATGTACGAATTTACAAATTTACCAATGTAAGAATGTACGACTTTACAAATTTACGAATGTAAGAATGTACGACTTTACAAATTTACGAATGTAAGAATGTACGACTTTACAAATTTACGAATGTAAGAATGTACGACTTTACAAATTTACGAATGTATGAATGTACGAATTTACAAATTTACAAATGTAACAATGTACGAATGTACGAATTTACAAATTTACGGATGTACAAATTTACGAATGTAAGAATGTACGAATTTACAAATTTACAAATGTAAGAATGTACGAATTTACGGATGTACAAATTTACGAATGTAAGAATGTACGAATTTACAAATTTACGAATGTAAGAATGTACGAATTTACAAATTTACGAATGTAAGAATGTACGACTTTACAAATTTACGAATGTATGAATGTACGAATTTACAAATTTACAAATGTAATAATGTACGAATGTACGAATTTACAAATGTAAGAATGTACGAATTTAAAAATTTATGAATGTACAAATGTACGAATGTACGAATTTCCGAATGTAAGAATGAATGAATTTCCGAATGTACAAATTTACGAATTTACGAATGTACAAATGTACAAATGTACGAATGTACGAATTTCCGAATGTAAGAATGTATGAATTTCCGAATGTACAAACTTCCGAATGTACAAATGTACGAATCTACGAATTGCGAAATTACGAATGTACCAATTTCTGAATGTACAAATTTCCGAATGTAAGAATGTATGAATATCCGAATGAACAAATTTCCGAATGTACGAATTGCGATCATAACGAATGACCCAAAAAACTAGAAAAAAACAATGGTGCTAGACCGGTCCCCGTAGCATCTTCTCCCCCATGCTCCAGCAGCTTAGGGTCCTGAAGACATTAAGACCAATACAGGGACCATAGAAACAGTCCACCGTTGGCGTGTGGGGGAGGGCCATCTGCTGGGGGGAGCTACTTTGCAAGGGATAATTTTCAAGTTTGGGCTTTAAGGTAACAATCTTGGATAATTGTTTTAAAGCTTTATCAAATGTTTTGGCCCATCTTTAACAACTTACAAGAAAGAGGATATGCAGCAACCCATTTGTTACACCCATTGGCCAATCCACCTCTGGGGGGACAAAAAGAGGGGGATCGGGATCACCAAGGGGCAGTGTATGATTCTGATCTACCAAAAACAAAAACAATGGGCCAGATTCACATAGAGATACAACGGTGTATCTCCTGATACACCGTCGTATCTCTGAGTTTCGTCGGTCGTATCTATGCGACTGATTCATAGAATCAGTTACGCATAGATATGCCTAAGATCCGACAGGTGTAACTGTGTTACACCGTCGGATCTTAGGCTGCAATTCCAGTCCGGCCACTAGGTGGCGTTTCGGTATATTTACGTGACAAATATGCAAATGAGGAGATACGCCGATTCAGAAACGAACGACCGCCCGGCGCTTTTTGGTCCCTGTATTGGTCTTAATGTCTTCAGGACCCTAAGCTGCTGGAGCATGGGACAGAGGATGCTACGGGGACCGGTCTAGCACCATTGTTTTTTTCAATTTTTTTGGGTCATTTGTTATGATCGCAATTCGTAAATTCGTATATTCGGAAATTCATACATACTTACATTCGTAAATTTGTACATTCGGAAATTCGTAAATTCGCAATTCGGAAATTTGTAAATTCAGAAATTCATACATTCTTACATTCGTACATTTGTACATTCGTAAATTAGTAAATTTGTACATTCATACATTCGTAAATTTTTACATTCATACATTCTTACATTCGTAAATACATTTTGCATTTTGGCCTAAAAGCAAAACACTATGTGTGGTGGAAAACTTACACGGCACATCACCCTGAACACACCATCCCCACCGTGAAACATGGTGGTGGCAGCAACATGTTGTGAGGTTGCTTTTCTTCAGCAGGGACAGGGAAGCTGGTCAGAGTTGATGGGAAGATGGATGGAGCCAAATGCAGGGCAATCTTAGAAGAAAACCTGTTAGAGTCTACAAAAGACTTGAGTCTGGGGAGGAGGTTCACCTTCCAGCAGGACAATGACTGTAAACATACAGCCAGAGCTACAATGGAATGGTTTAGATCAAAGCATATTCATGTGTTAGAATGGCCCAGTCACAGTCCAGACCTAAATCCCATTGAGAATCTGTGACAAGACTTGATAATTGCTGATCACAGACGCTCTCCATCCAATCTGACAGAGCTTGAGATATTTTACAAAGAAGAATGGGCAGAAATGTCCCTCTCTAGATGTGCAAAGCTGGTAGAGACATCCCCAAAAAGACTTGCAGCTGTAATTGCAGAGAAAGGTGGTTCTACAAAGTATTGACCCCCGGGGGCTGAATACAAATGCCCCCACATATTTCACATGTTTATTTGTAAAAAAAATGTTTGAAACCATTTATCATTTTCATTCCACTTCACAATTATTTCTCTCTATGTGTCCATCACATAAAATCCCAATAATTGCCTAATAATTCATTTTTTGTGCCTCCATCTAGTGGTCAATTGCGGTATTTTTTGTTTTAAATCAATGAAACGCATTCAACCAGCACAGAAAATAGCTTAAAAACATACATTTTTTTCCCTCATAGCACAGAACGAAAGTACGAGCACTTTCGCTGGTTGTCACCGGTATGCAAATTTTTATAAACACACCCCTGAGACTCCGATTTACCTGCAATATTTGGTAAATGTTAGATTCACTTTTTTAATAAATATGCCCCAAAGTGTTGAAAAATATATCCCTACAGAGCACTATTGAGAGTATTTTCTACATTCAGGAAACTTCATCAGTGTCTAAGTTTTTTGGGGGTGGCCCCCAACACCCACACCCCCCCCCCTCACTGAAGTCGCCAATAGTTGTTGGACATGATCAAAAATCGCTCATGTAGCATAGCTGATCATCGGCCCATCGCAACGACGTCACGCTGAAGAGGAAGCGCGCTCAGAGAAAGCATCTAAAGGAAAGTTGGCTGGGCGCCCAAGACATGGCGGCAGAAAAAAGATACCTGGAAGTGTGGACAGTGGCGTCACTAGGGTTGGTGTCACCCGTAGCGGTAAAACATGGTGTCACCCCCCTCTGTCTAGGCTGCCCAGCACCAAGCAGGCAGCGCACGGGCATGGGGTGCACCCCAAACCAGCCCCTGTAAATGATAGTATAGGGCAGTATAGTGGCAGGTTAGGGTAGTATAGAGTGGTATAGTGGTGTAGTGGGGTGGTATAGGACACGTTAAGGTGGTATAGGGTATGTTGGGGTGATATAGGGTAGTTTGGGATGGTATAGGGCAAGTTAGGGTTGCATAGGGCAGGTTGGGGTGGTATAGGGCAAGTTAGGGTGGTACAGGGCAGGTTGGGGTGGTATAGTGCAAGTTAGGGGGGCATAGGGCAAGTTAGGGTGGCATAGGGCAAGTTGGGATGCATGGGAAAGGTTGGGGTGGTACAGGGCAAGTTAGGGTGGCATTGGGCAGGTTGGGGTGGTATAGGGCAAGTTATGGTGGCATAGGGCAGATTGGGGTGGTACAGGGCAAGTTAGGGTGGCACAGGGCAAGTTGGGGTGGCATGGGAAATGTTGTGGTGGTACAGGGCAGGCTGGGAGATACAGGGCAGGCTGGGGTGGTACAGGGCAGGCTGGGGTGGCACCCCCCTAGCAACGCCTCTGAGTGTGGATTCAATGTGCATCTTTCTACGTGTCAACCAGCACAGGAAATAACCTAATATTCTTTTTTTTTGTCTCCATCTAGTGGCCACATGTGGTATTTTCTGTTTTAAATCAATGAAAAGCATTCAACCAGCACAGGAAATAGCCTA
Organism: Rana temporaria; assembly: GCF_905171775.1. Classification (NCBI taxonomy): domain Eukaryota; kingdom Metazoa; phylum Chordata; class Amphibia; order Anura; family Ranidae; genus Rana; species Rana temporaria. The sequence goes on from NC_053492.1 coordinate 19,735,308, forward strand.
ATAGCTTTTTTTGTCTCCAGCTAATGGCCAAATGCAATGATTTCCATTTCTAATGAAAAAAATAGCCTGATAATTTTTTTGTCTCGGTCTAGTGGCCAAATGTGGTATTTTCTGTTTGAAATCAATGAAAAGCATTAGAAAAGCACAGGAAATAGCCTAATATTATTTTTGTTTGTCTCCATTTAGTGGCCAAATGCTGTATTTTCTGTTTTACATCAATACAAAGGCCCAGATTCACAGAGAGTGGGCGCACATTACGCCGCCGTAGCGCAAACAATATACGCTTCACCAACGCAGCGTAGAGAGACAAGCATGGAATTCACCAAGCCAGTGCTCACAAACGTTGCGCTGGGTTTCGAAGGCGTACGCCGGCGTAGGTGGAAGTGGGCGTGAGCCATGAAAATAAGGCGTGACCCTATGCAAATGATGGGCTGAGCGTCAGACAGATACGTATCACGAACTGCGCATGCGCCATGACGTGGACGCATCCCCCTGCACATGCTCACAACCACTCTGGAACAACTGCCTAAACTAAGCCGGATCACTGCGTACGGCGTGAACGTAACCTACGCCCAGCCAGACACGTCCAACGTAAAATACGCCGGCTTGTGTTCCCTGATGCAGACCTTTGTATGTCTACTGCTGGGCTACACCTCCTTTATGGGGAATAACTTTACGCTGGACGTACAACTTACGCGCACTGCGTCGGGCGCACGCATGTTCGTGAATCGCCGTATTTCACTCATTTGCATATTACAAATGGCTCATCAATGGGAGCGCCACCATGCGTCCAGCCTAAATGTGCGCCCACCCTACACCGGCGTAGGCAAGTTACGTCGACGGGGTGAAGCCTGTTTTTAGGCGCATCTTAGTTTGTGGGTCCGGTGCACAGATACGACGGCGCACATTTGCACTTACGTCGGCGTATCTTGTTATACGTCGGCGTAAGTGCTTTGTGAATCCGGGCCAAAGTATTCAACCAGACCAGAAAATAGCCCAATATTCTTTTTTATGTCTCCATCTAGTGGCCAAGTGCGGTATTTTCTGTTTTAAATCAATGAAACACATTCAACCAGCACAGAAAATAGCTTAAAAAAATATTTTTTTCCCTCATAGCACAAAACGAAAGTACGAGCACTTTCGCCGGTTGTCACTGGTATGCAAATTTTTACAAATACACCCCTGAGACTCCGATTTACCTGCAATATTTGGTAAATGTCAGATTCACTGCTTTATAAATATGCCCCAAAGTGTTGAAATATATATCCCTACAGAGCACTTTATTGAGAGTATTTGCTACACTCAGGAAACTTCCTCCCGTGTCTATGGCCCAGATTCTCGTAGAATGGCGTAAAACTCGGCGGGCGTAACGTATCTGATTTGCGTTACGCCGCCGCAAGTTTTACAGGCAAGTGCTTTATTCACAAAGAACTTGCCTGTAAAGTTGCGGCGGCGTAGCGTAAATCACCCGGCGCAAGCCCACCTAATTCAAATTAGCCGGGTAGGGGGCGTGGAGCATTTAAATTAAGCGCGTTCCCGCGCCGAACGTACTGCGCATGCGCCGTCTGGAAAATATCCCAGGGTGTATTGCTCCAAATGACGTCGCAAGGACGTCATTGGTTTCGATGTGAACGTAAATGGCGTCCAGCCCCATTCACGGACGACTTACGCAAACAACGTAAATTTTTAAATTTTGACGCGGGAACGACGGCCATACTTAACATTGGTTGCCCCTCATATAGCAGGGGCAACTTTACGCCGCGCAAACCTAACGTAAACGTCGTAACTTCACTGCGTTGACCGCACGTACGTTCGGGAATTCGCGTATCTAGCTAATTTGCATACTCGACGGGGAAAACGACGGAGGCGAAAAAAAATTGCATTTAAGATCCGACAGCGTAAGAGCCTGTCAGATCTAATGGATATCTATGCGTAACTGATTCTAAGAATTAGTCGCATAGATACGACGGCCAAGATTAGGACTTACGACGGCGTACATGGCGTTGCGCCGTCGTAAACCCTTTGAGAATCTGGGCCTATGTTTTTTGTCCACCCCCCCCACTGAAGTCGCCAACAGTTTTTGGACATGATCAAAAATCGCTCATGTAGCATAGCTGATCATCGGCCCATCGCAACGACGTCACGCTGTAGAGGAAGCGCGCTCAGAGAAAGCATCTAAAGGAAAGTTGGCCGGGTTCCCAAGACATGGCGGCAGACAAAAGATACCTGGAAGTGTGGATTCAATATTGCATCTTTCTACGTGTCGTAGCGCTGGAATTTCCGCCACGGCCTCCGAAAACAGTGACACATTCCCCCACGGCAGCTGTGATACACATCAATATCTTGTGCTGCATAACAGGAAGCCATGAGCTCACCGGGAAATGATGCTCTGGGATTACGGCAGGAGGTGCGTGCGCCTCACACCACAAACACACAGAGGATCCGACTTACAGGGGGGTCTCATTAGAGTGAAGGCTCCTCAGTCCAGTCTTCCAGGTGCTATATTCACCAACTGTCAAGTCTTCCAGTTCTTCACAGATCCTTCGAAGAACATTGGCGAATTTAGTGCCCTAGAAGGCTGGACCAGGGAGCTTACAATCTTGCGTTTTTTTAAAGCACAGGCCCCTCTCCAACCCCTCATATTGGGCAGAGCAGGTATACAGAACCAGGAACTCAGAACAGGGATGGTGGGGACCCCTCATAATGGGCAGAGCAGGTGTACAGATCAAGGAACTCAACACAGGGATGGTGGGAACCCCTCATAATGGGCACAGCTGGTATACAGAATCAGGAATTCAGCACAGGGATGGGAGGAACCCCTCATAATGGGCACAGCAGGTGTACAGACACAGGAACTCAGCACAGGGATTGTGGGGGCCCCTCATAATGGGCACAGCTGGTATACAGAATCAGGAATTCAGCACAGGGATTGGGGGAACCCCTCATAATGGGCACAGCAGGTGTACAGACCTATAAACTCAGCACAGGGATGGTGGGACCCCCCATAATGGGCAAAACAGGTGTACATACCCAAGAAATTTAAAACGGGGATGATGGGAAAGCCTCATCATGATCACAGCAGGTGTGCAGAACCAGGAACTCAGCACAGGGATGTTGAGAACCCCTCATAATGGGCACAGCAGGTGTGCAGACCGAGGAACTGAGCACAGGGATGGTGGGAAACCCCGGATCATCATCATAGCAGATGTGCAGAACCAGGAGGTCAGCACAGGGATGGTGGGAACCCCTCATAATAGGCACAGCAGGTATACAGACCTGGGAACTCAGCGCAGGGATGGTGGGAACCCCTCATAATGAGCACAGCAGGTGTACAGAATCAGGAACTCAGCATAGAGATTGGGGGAACCCCTCATAATGGGCACAGCAGGTGTACAGACCCAGGAACTCAGCACAGGGATGGTGGGACCCCCCATAATGGGCAAAACAGGTGTACATACCCAAGAAATTTAAAACGGGGATGATGGGAAAGCCTCATCATGATCACAGCAGGTGTGCAGAACCAGGAACTCAGCACAGGGATGGTGAGAACCCCTTATGATGGGCACAGCGGGTGTGCAGACCGAGGGGCTCAGCACAGGGATGGTGGCAGCCCCTCATAATAGGCACAGCAGGTATAAAGACCTGGGAACTCAGCGCAGGGATGGTGGGAACCCCTCATAATGAGCACAGCAGGTGTACAGACCTATTACAATAATTAAAGCATGCCACACTGTATCTATATTAATCGGCCTTCACTAAATGGTGGACTGTGGTCCGGATCTGGACTGACTAACAGTTCAGTCCAGACCGCCAGACAGCTATTCTGCTGCTCTGGATCCTCACTAAGTTGCAGTCATTGGTTGCTAGGACTACCAGTGTTATAGAAACCATTGTGTGTGCCCCACCACCTACAGCGTGCTTCCCCTCCCAGCTCCTGCAGCCTGCCTGCCTGGCTAACATGGACTATACTGATCTATAGTGAGACTGATGGCGGAACCTGATGCATGGGGGCACTCTGATGAGGACATATTATGTAAAGGGGCACCCTGATGGGGACACCTGATCTATGGAGCACTCTAATGGGGACACCTGAGGTATGGGGGCACTCTGATGGGGACACCTGATCTATGGGGCACCTGATGGGGACGCCTGAGGTATGGGGGCACTCTGATGGGGACACCTGATCTATGGGGCACTCTGATGGGGACGCTTGAGGTATGGGGGCACTCTGATGGGGACACCTGATCTATGGGGCACTCTGAAGGGGACACCTGAGGTATGGGGGCACTCTGATGGGGACACCTGATCTATGGGGCACTCTAATGGGGACACCTGAGGTATGGGGGCACTCTGATGGGGACACCTGATCTATGGGGCACTCTGATGGGGACACCTGAGGTATGGGGGCACTCTGATGGGGACACATTGTGTAAGGAGGCACTCTGATGGGGGTAACATGATGTTTGGGGGCACTCTGATGGTGACATATTATGTAAGGGGGCACCCTGATGGGGACACCTGAAGTATGGGGACACCTGATCTATGGGGCACCCTGATGGAGACACCTGAGGTATTGGGGCACTCCGATGGGGACACACATTGTGTAAGGAGGCACTCTGATGTTGGGAACTTGATGTTGGGGGGCACTCTGATGGGGACACCTTATGTAAGGGGGGAACTCTGATGGGGGCAACTGATATATGAGGGTATTCTGATAGAGGTTTCTGTTTTATGGGGTTACTCTAATGGGGCACTTGATAGAATGAGATACTCTGATGAGAGCACCAGATGTAAGGGAGCATTCCGATGGGAACTTCTTATGTAAGGGGGTACCATGACTGGAACACCTTATGTAAGGGGCACTGTGATGAGGACACCTGATGTAAGGGGGCACTCTGATGGGGACTCCAAATTTATGTGGGCACTCAGATAGGGACACCTTGTGCAAGGAGGCACTCTGATGTGGGAATCTGATTCATGGGGCACTCTGATGGGGACATATTATGTAAGAGGGCACTCTGATGGGGGGATCTGATTCATGGGGGTACTCTGACGGGGACATATTATGTAAGAGGGCACCCTGATGGGGACACCTGATGTATTGGGGCACTCTGATGAGGGAACTTGATAATTGGGGGCACTTTGATGGGGACACATTCTGTAAAGGAGCACTCTGATGGGGGCAACTGATATTTGAAGCTATTTTGATTGGGGTTTCTGTTTTATGGGGTTACTTTGATGGGGACAACTGATATAATGAGGTACTCTGATATGGGCACCAGATGTACATGGGCACTCTGATGGGGATTTGTTATGTAAGGGAGTACCCTGATGGTAACACCTTATGTAAGGGGCACTGTGGTAGGGAAACCTGATGTAACGGGCACTCTGAGGGGTACACCTGATGTATGGAGGCACTCTGATGCGGTTACATTATGTAAGGGGCATCCTGATATGAGCACCTGACGTAAGAGGGCACTTTGACAGGGACACCAGATATAAGGGAGCAACTGATCATAGGGTGTACTCCAGTGGGGACAACTGATTTATGGGGGCCCTCTGATAGGGATACCTTCGATAAGGGGGAACTCTGTTGGGGACACTTGATGTAAGGGGGTACTTTGAAAGAGAAAGCTGATATAAGGGGGTACTGTGATTGGGGCAATTGATCTATGGGAGTACTCTGATGGAGACACTTGATGTAAGAGGGTACTTTGATGGAGACACTTGATGTAAGAGGGTACTCTGATGGGGACACGTGATGTAAGAGGGTACTCTGATGGGGACACTTGATGTAAGAGGGTACTCTGTTGGGGACAGTTGATGTAAGAGGGTACTCTGATGGGGATACCTGATATAAGAGGGTACTCTGATGGGGACACTTGATGTAAGAGGGTACTCTGATAGAGACACTTGATGTAGGAGGGTACTCTGATGGAGACACTTGATGTAGGAGGGTACTCTGATGGAGACACTTGATGTAAGAGGGTACTCAGATGGGGACACAATATGTAAGAGGGTACTCTGATGGAGACACTTGATGTAAGAGGGTACTCTGATGGGGACACTTGATGTAAGAGGGTACTCTGAAGGGGCCACTTGATGTAAGAGGGTACTCTGATGGTCACAGTTGATGTAAGAAGGTCTCTGATGGGGAAGTTGATGTAAGAGGGTCTCTGATGGGGAAAGTTGATGTAAGAGGGTCTCTGATGGGGAAAGTTGATGTAAGAGGGTCTCTGATGGGGAAAGTTGATGTAAGAGGGTCTCTGATGGGGAAAGTTGATGTAATATGGTGCTCTGATGGAGACACTTGATGTAAGAGGGTACTCTGATGGAGACACTTGATGTAAGAGGGTACTCTGATAGGGACAGTTGATGTAAGAGGGTACTCTGATGGAGACACTTGATGTAAGAGGGTACTCTAATGGAGTCACTTGATGTAAGAGGGTACTCTGATGAGGACAGTTGATGTAAGAGTGTACTCTAATGGAGTCACTTGATGTAAGAGGGTACTCTGATAGGGACAGTTGATGTAAGAGGGTACTCTGATGGAGACACTTGATGTAAGAGTGTACTCTAATGGAGTCACTTGATGTAAGAGGGTACTCTGATAGGGACAGTTGATGTAAGAGGGTACTCTGATGGAGACACTTGATGTAAGAGTGTACTCTAATGGAGTCACTTGATGTAAGAGGGTACTCTGATGAGGACAGTTGATGTAGGAGGGTACTCTGAATGGGACAGTTGATGTAGGAGGGTACTCTGATGGGGACACTTGATGTAAGAGGGTCTCTGATGGGGACAGTTGATGTAAGAGGGTCTCTGATGGGGACAGTTGATGTAAGAGGGTCTCTGATGGGGACAGTTGATGTAAGAGGGTACTCTGATGGAGACACTTGATGCAAGAGGGTACTCTGATGGGGACACCATATGTATGAGGGTCTCTGATGGAGACACTTGATGTCAGAGGGTACTCTGCTAGGGACAGTTGATGTAAGAGGGTGCTCTGATGGAGACACTTGATGTAAGAGGGTACTCTGATGGAGACAGTTGATGTAGGAGGGTACTCTGATGGGGACAGTTGATGTAGGAGGGTACTCTGATGAGGACAGTTGATGTAAGAGGGTCTTTGATGGGGACACTTGATGTAATAGGGTACTCTGATAGGGACAGTTGATGTAGGAGGGTACTCTGATGGGGACAGTTGATGTAAGAGGGTCTCTGATGGAGGCACTTGATGTAAAAGGGTACTCTGATGAGGACAGTTGATGTAGGAGGGTCTCTGATGGAGACACTTGATGTAAGAGGGTACTCTGATGGAGACACTTGATGTAGGAGGGTACTCTGATAGGGACAGTTGATGTAAGAGGGTACTCTGATGGGGACACTTGATGTAAGAGGGTACTCTGATGAGGACACTTGATGTAAGAGGGTACTCTGATGGAGGCACTTGATGTAGGAGGGTCTCTGATGGAGACACTTGATGTAAGAGGGTACTCTGATGGGGACAGTTGATGTAAGAGGGTACTCTGATGGGGATACCTGATATAAGGGGGTACTCTGATTGGGGGGGGGGACTAATCTAAGAGGTATTGTGATGGGAACAACTTATGTAAAGTGCTTCTATTTTCTTTTACTTGAAGTATGGATGTGATTGATCTACGTTGATGCTTTATTAAAGAGAGGTCCAGGTCTCGACTGGTAGAACATTTTAGCGCCCATGCTGCCATGAAGTTGAATGAATTACCCCTACTACCCCTTAATTACCCCTACTATAGGTTTTTTAATTCTCCAGGAACCTTTAAGATAAATCTCATAACAATACCTCCAAATACGTGCTTCGGAAGATCGCACTCAGTCATTTTTCCTTCTCGTTGATCTTCATTTTGTATCATTATTCTATATCACATGACATGTCTCTGGTTGGATCCTTTCACCCAATGTATCATTGATTGGCGTGGGCTTTTACGATCGGTGCCACCTCTTGGGTTGTGATCGGTGGGCATGGTACGAAAAACCAAATCTGAACAAAACGCAACATTGCCTTACCATGGAGGGTTTTAGTGCCCCCCCTGACCCCTGCCATGGCTCTCCAATCGTCCCCCACCCCGCGCTATTCCCCTGCGCCCGGCGGCTCGCCACAAGATTTATGAAAGCGCTAGGAAAATGCTAACCAGTGCAATACCGTGATCAAATTTAGAAAGCAGACGTACATCAATGGCCGTCTCTGCGGGCTCCTGACACCGACTCCCTGCGCTGAAATAATGTTCGAGGGCCCTGGCGGTCACATTCTAATTATTTTTCCGTGACACTCGCTTTGTTTGGCCGCGCTAAGTGACTGCGTGTAAGTGACAGCCGCCATAAGTGCAGCTGGTTTGTTAGCACGGCTTAAACAAAAGGTCCGGCTAGTTAATGGATTCCGACGCCCACGCGCTACCTGGGAATCAAGCGAGGGCCATATGCACGGCACTGGCAGTGCGTGGGCGACGGCACCAGCTGCAAACGCCAAGCGCAGACAGACCATTAATCCAACCTATAAGTGAGACTTAATTTAGACCCCCGAGCCCAGAGCGGCCTGTCACTTTTTATTGCATTACAAACTCGCGACGTTTGGCTGCGGCATTGGTCCTCCACCAACGCCGTACACAAAACTTCGTTAGGCTGCTAATTAGCCAAGAAAAAAAAAAAGATAAAAGTGGAACTGAAAAAAAAAAATCGAAGTATGGATTCCCCGGCAGCGTTATATCTTTTTTTTTAATAACGAAGCCGCGCTTATTTCACAATATGGCGGTAAATGTAATAAGCACATGTGTCCGTTTAACCCTTTGCCAACCACGGAAACGCACATACAGTATCTCACAAAAGTAAGTACACCCCTCACATTGTTGTAACTATTTTCTTCTATCTTTTCATGTGACAACACTGAAGAAATGACACTTTGGGGTAGATTCAGGTAGATTGGCTTATTTTTCTGCGGGCGTAGCGTATCTCAGATACGCTACGCCGCCGTAACTTAGTGAGGCAGGTTCTGTATTCACCAAGAACCTGCGCCCTAAGTTACGGCGGCGTAGCGTAAATCTGCCAGCGTAACCGCGCCTAATTCCAATTGTGAAGAGGTGGGCGTGTTTTTCGTAAATAAAACATGACCCCACGTAAATGACGTTTTTGACTAACGCCGTCCGTGAAAGTAACCCAGTGTGCATTGCTCCAAATTAACCCGCAAAAAGCCAATGCTTTCGACGTGAACGTAAATTACGCACAGCCCCATTCACGGACGATTTACGCAAACCACGTAAAAATTTTCAAAATTCGACGCGGGAACGACGTCCATACTTAACATAGGATACGCCTCATATAGCAGGGGTAACTTTACGCCGGAAAAAGCCTAACGTAAACGACGCAAAAAAATGCGCCGGGCGGACGTATGTTTCTGAATCGACGTATCTACCTAATTTACATATTCCTCGCGTAAATCGACGGAAGCGCCACCTAGCGGCCAGCGTAAATATGCAACTAAGATACGACGGCGTAAGATCTTAGTCAAATCTATGCGTAACTGATTCTAAGAATCAGGCGCATAGATACGACGCCGCACACTCAGAGATACGGCGGCGTATCTGGAGATACGCCGTCGTATCTCCTACCTGAATCTGGCCCTTTGTGTCTACAATGTTGTGTAGTGAGTGTACAGCTTGTATAACAGTGTACATTTGCTGTCCCCTCAAAATAACTCAACACACAGCCATTCATGTCTAAACCGCTGGCAACAAAAGTGGGTACACCTCCTAAGTGAAAATGTCCAAATTGGGCCCAATTAGCCATTTTCCCTCCCCGGTGTCACGTGACTCGTTAGTGTTACAAGGTCTCAGGTGTGAATAGGGAGCAGGTGTGTTAAATTTGGTGTTATCGCTCTCACTCTCTCATACTGGTCACTGAAAGCTTAACATGGCACCTCATGGCAAAGAACTCTGGGCCAGATTCACGTAGAAGTGCGGCGGCGTAACGTATCCTAGATACGTTACAACGCTGCAAGTTTTCATCGCAAGTGCCTGATTCACAAAGCACTTGCGATGAAAACTACGCCGGCGGCCTCTGGCGCAAGGCGGGCCAATTTAAATGGGCGTGTGCCATTTAAATTAGGCGCGCTCCCGCGCCGGACCTACATGCTCCGTTTCTTAACTCCCGCTGTGCTTTGCGCGCCATGACGTCATTTTTTCGAACGGCGACGCGCGTAGCGTACTTCCGTATTCCCGGACGGCTTACGCAAACAACGTTATTTTTTAAATTTCGACGCGGGAACGACGGCCATACTTTAGACAGCAATACGTTTGCTGACTAAAGTTAGGGCACCAAAAACGACGACTAACTTTGCGACGGGAAACTAGACTAGCAGCGACGTAGCGAACACGAAAATCCATCGTGGATCCGCTGTAACTCCTAATTTGCATACCCGACGCTGGTTTACGACGCAAACTCCCCCCAGCGGCGGCCGCGTTATTGCATCCTAAGATCCGACAGTGTAAAACAATTACACCTGTCGGATCTTATGGATATCTATGCGTAACTGATTCTATGAATCAGTCGCATAGATAGAAACAGAGATACGACGGAGTATCTCTTTGGTGAATCTGGCCCTCTCTGAGGATCTGGAAAAAAAAAACCGTTGCTCTACATAAAGATGGTCTAGGCTATAAGAAGATTGCCAAGACCCTGAAACTGAGCTGCAGCACAGTGGCCAAGACCATACAGCGATATAACAGGACAGGTACCACTCAGAACAGGCCTCGCCATGGTCCACCAAAGAAGTTGAGGTCACGTGCTCAGCGCCATATCCAGAGGTTGTCTTTGGGAAATAGACGTATGAGTTGAAGGGGTGGGGGGGGGGGGTCAGCCTATCAGTGCTCAGACCATACGCCGCACACTGCATCAAATTGGTCCCAGACGGAGCCTCTTCTAAAGATGATGCACAAGAAAGGACACAAACAGTTTGCTGAAGACAAGGGGCCAGATCCACAAAAACGGGCGTATATTTAGGCGGGCGTAGCGCATCTCATATGCGCTACGCCGCCGTAAATCAGAGTGGCTCGTAGGGTGTCCACAAAGAACTTGCTCCCATATGCGGGCCGGCGTAACGTAAATCTGCCGGCGTAAGCCCGTGTAATTCAAAGTAGGCTTGGAGTGGGCGTGTTGTATGTTAATCTAGTATGGCCCCACGTAATTGACGCCTTTTACGAACGGCGCATGCGCCGTCCGCGGACGTATCCCAGTGCGCATGCGCGTAATCACGTCGCAAAGAGTCAATGCTTTCGACGTGAACGTAACTTACGCAAAGCCCTATTCGCGAACGATGTACGCAAACGACGGAAAAAAAAGACGCTGTCCCGACGTCCATACTTAACATGGCGTACGCCTCATAGACCCAGGGGTAACGTTACGCCGAAAAAAGCCTTACGTAAACGACATTTAAAAAATTGCGCCGGGCGGACGTACGTTTGAGAATCGGCGTATCTAGCTAATTTGCATACTCTACGCAGGAATCAACGGAAGCGCCACCTAGCGGCCAGCGTAAATATGCACCTAAGATCCGACGGCGTACGTCGTTAGGATCTAGACCACATTCAGGCGAATCCTGTTTTGTGGATACAAAACAAAGATACGACGGCGCATCGAAGAACCTACGCGGCGTATATATAGATACGCCGACGTAACTCTTTGTGGATCTGGCCCAAGCAGACTAAGGACATGGATTACTGGAACCATGTCCTGTGATCTGATGACACCAAGATAAACGTATTTGGTGTCAGATGGTGTCAGGCGTGTGTGGCGGCAACCAGGTGAGGAGAACAAAGACAAGTGTGTCTTGCCTACAGTCAGTCATGGTGGTGGGAGTGTCATGGTCTGGGGCTGCATGAGTGCTGCCAGCACTGGGGAGCTACAGGTCATTGAGGGAACCATGAATGCCAACATGTACTGTGACATACTGAAGCAGAGCATGGTCCCCTCCCTTCAGAGACTGGGCCGCAGGGCGGTATTCCAACATGATAACGACCCCAAACACACCTCCAAGACCACCACTGCCTTGCTAAAGAAGCTGAGGGTAAAGGTGATGGACTGGCCAAGCATGTCTCCAGACCTAAACCCTATTGATCATCTGTGGGGGATCCTCAGACGGAAGGTGGAGGAGCGCAAGGTCTCCAACATCCACCAGCTCTGTGATGTCATCATGGAGGAGGGGAAGAGGACTCCACTGCCAACCTGTGAAGCTCTGGTGAACACCATGCCCAAGAGGGTTAAGGCCGTGCTGGAAAATAATGGCGGCCACACAAAATGCTGTGCAAAAACCGCGACATAAAAAAATGTCAACAACTGCCATTTTATTCTCCAGGGTCTCTGCTTAAAAAGAATAAAATAAAAAATAACTGTGAAATACGTCTTGTTGTTTTAAAGCGAACTGTACAATGGCATCCAGTTCTGTGGTAAGGAGTAAGCAGCCTTGGATAGCAGTAGGGTGGCGCAGAGGCTCATAGGACACTTCAAGCCTCTGACTACAATAAAACAGTCTCTAATGCCATGGAACACCCACAGTGCTCCTGGTAGCTGGAGGCCATGTGACCGAGGGTACATGGGGGTCACATGATGGAGCAAAATTGTTTTATAGTCATTGGGCTGGATTCAGATACAATGGTGTATATCTATCCGCCCGGCGTAACCTATCTCAGATACGTTACGCCGCCGTAATTTAGGGCGCAAGTTCTGTATTCAGAAACAACGTATCTGTATCCGCCTAATTCAAATGTGGATGATGTGGGCGTGTTTTATGTATATTAACTGTGACCCCCGCGTATTTGACGTTTTTTACGAACGGCGCATGCGGCGTTCGTGAAAAAAATCCCAGTGCGCATGCTCGAAATTCCGCCGCAAATCGTCATTGCTTTCGACGTGAACGTTAAATGACGTACAGCCCTATTCGCAAAACGACTTACGCAAACGACGTAAAATTTTCAAAACTCGACGCGGGAACGACGGCCATACTTAACATAGGATACGCCTCATATAGCAGGGGTAACTATACGCCGAAAAAAGCCTAACGTAAACGACGTAAAAAAAAAATGCGTACGTTTCTGAATCTGCGTATCTAGCTAATTTGCATATTCCTCGCTTAAATATACGGAAGCGCCACCTAGCGGCCAGCGTAAATATGCAGCCTAAGATACGACGGTGTAAGAGACTTACGCCGGTCGGATCTTAGAGATCATAGATACGACGCCGCACACTCAGAGATACGCCGTCGTATCTTCTCTGCGAATCTACCCCAGTGGGCCGGATTCAGATACGTGATACGATGGCGTATCTCTGAGTGCGCTCGGTCGTGTCTATGCGCCTGATTCATAGGATCAGTTACGCATAGATATCCCTAAGATCCGACCGGCGTAAGTGTCTTGGACACACAACGTTCTTACTCCATACCCTCCAGAGGATCCATTGTTCCCAGTTCATACAACTTCTCACCATTACAGATTTATACTGGGAGGAGGGACTCCCCCTTGTGTTCTCCTATCATCTTCTCTGCCAGGGGCCAGACCCTTACATAAGAGTCTCCATCAGAGTCCTCTCTTACATAAGAGTCTCCATCAGAGTCCTCTCTTACATCAGAGTCCCCCCCTTACATAAGAGTCTCCATCAGAGTCCTCTCTTACATAAGAGTCTCCATCAGAGTCCTCTCTTACATAAGAGTCTCCATCAGAGTCCTCTCTTACATCAGAGTCCCCCCCTTACATAAGAGTCTCCATCAGAGTCATCTCTTACATCAGAGTCCCCCCCTTACATAAGAGTCTCCATCAGAGTCCTCTCTTACATCAGAGTCCCCCCTTACATAAGAGTCTCCATCAGAGTCCTCTCTTACATCAGAGTCCCCCCTTACATAAGAGTCTCCATCAGAGTCATCCCTTACATCAGAGTCCCCCCTTACATAAGAGTCTCCATCAGAGTCCTCTCTTACATCAGAGTCCCCCCCTTACATAAGAGTCTCCATCAGAGTCATCTCTTACATCAGAGTCCCCCCCTTACATAAGAGTCTCCATCAGAGTCCTCTCTTACATCAGAGTCCCCCCTTACATAAGAGTCTCCATCAGAGTCCTCTCTTACATCAGAGTCCCCCCTTACATAAGAGTCTCCATCAGAGTCATCCCTTACATCAGAGTCCCCCCTTACATAAGAGTCTCCATCAGAGTCCTCTCTTACATCAGAGTCCCCCCTTACATAAGAGTCTCCATCAGAGTCATCTCTTACATCAGAGTCCCCCCCTTACATAAGAGTCTCCATCAGAGTCCTCTCTTACATCAGAGTCCCCCCTTACATAAGAGTCTCCATCAGAGTCCTCTCTTACATCAGAGTCCCCCCTTACATAAGAGTCTCCATCAGAGTCATCCCTTACATCAGAGTCCCCCCTTACATAAGAGTCTCCATCAGAGTCCTCTCTTACATAAGAGTCTCCATCAGAGTCATCCCTTACATCAGAGTCCCCCCTTACATAAGAGTCTCCATCAGAGTCATCCCTTACATCAGAGTCCCCCCTTACATAAGAGTCTCCATCAGAGTCATCCCTTACATCAGAGTCCCCCCTTACATAAGAGTCTCCATCAGAGTCATCCCTTACATCAGAGTCCCCCCTTACATAAGAGTCTCCATCAGAGTCCTCTCTTACATCAGAGTCCCCCCCCTTACATAAGAGTCTCCATCAGAGTCATCTCTTACATCAGAGTCCCCCCCTTACATAAGAGTCTCCATCAGAGTCCTCTCTTACATCAGAGTCCCCCCCTTACATAAGAGTCTCCATCAGAGTCATCTCTTACATCAGAGTCCCCCCCTTACATAAGAGTCTCCATCAGAGTCCTCTCTTACATCAGAGTCCCCCCCTTACATAAGAGTCTCCATCAGAGTCCTCTCTTACATCAGAGTCCCCCCCTTACATAAGAGTCTCCATCAGAGTCCTCTCTTACATCAGAGTCCCCCCCTTACATAAGAGTCTCCATCAGAGTCCCTCTTACATCAGAGTCCCCCCCTTACATAAGAGTCTCCATCAGAGTCCCTCTTACATCATAGTTCCCCCCTTACATTATGGTCTCCATGAGATTCCCTTTTACTTCAGGGCAGTGGCAGCTGGTGGTCAAATTTTTTTTGGGGTGGCGCAAACAAACAAAAAAAAAAGACAATTGTAGCCTCACTGTGCCATCAATTGTCACCACTGTGCCTCGTCTCTTACATCAAAGTCCTCTTTTACATCAGAGTACCCCCCCGTTACATTAGGGTCCCCCTGAGATTCCCTTTTACATCAGGGTCTTCATCAGAGTCCCTCTTACATAAAAGTCCTCTCTTACATTACAGCCCCCCCTTTACATTAGGGTCCCCATTAAATTCCCTTTTACATCAGAGTCCACATCAGAGTCCTCATTGGAGTCCCTCTTACATCAAAGTTCTCTCTTACATCAGAGACCCCCCTTACATTAGGGTCCCTATTAGATTCCCTTTTAGAAAATGGTCCTCATCAGAGTCCTCTCTCACACCTGAGTCCCCATTGGAGTCCATCTTACATCATAGTCCCCCCCCCTTACATTAGGGTCCCCATGAGATTCTCTTTTACATCAGGGTCTCCATCAGAGTCCTCTCTTACATTAAAGTCCTCTCTTACATCAGAGTCCCCCCCTTACATTAGGGTGCCCATTAGATTCCCTTTTACATCACCTTCGCATCAGAATCCTCATTAGGATTTAATTCGGGGTCTCCATTAGAGTCTCCCTTTATGTCAAGGTCACCATCAGAGTCATTCCTTACATCAGAGTCCCCATAAGAGTTCCTCCTACTTCCAAGTCCTCATTAACATCAGGGTCCCCATTAGAGTCCTCCCTTACATCAGGGTCCCCATTAGAGTCCTCTCTTATATCAGGGTCCCCATCAGAGTCCTCCCTTACATCGGAGTCCCTCTTACACCAAAGTCCTCTCTTCATTTAGAGTCCCCCCTTACATTAGGGTCCCCATTAGATCCCTTTTACATCTGGGTCCCCATCAGAGGCCTCTCTTACATCTGAATCTCCATTAGAGTCCTCTCTTACATCTGAGTCTCCATTAGAGTCCTCTCTTACATCTGAATCTCCATTAGAGTCCTCTCTTACATCTGAGTCCCCATTAGAGTCCTCTCTTACATCTGAATCTCCATTAGAGTCCTCTCTTACATCTGAATCTCCATTAGAGTCCTCTCTTACATCTGAGTCCCCATTAGAGTCCTCTCTTACATCTGAATCTCCATTAGAGTCCTCTCTTACATCTGAGTCTCCATTAGAGTCCTCTCTTACATCTGAATCTCCATTAGAGTCCTCTCTTACATCTGAATCTCCATTAGAGTCCTCTCTTACATCTGAATCTCCATTAGAGTCCTCTCTTACATCTGAGTCCCCATTAGAGTCCTCTCTTACATCTGAGTCCCCATTAGAGTCCTCTCTTACATCTGAATCTCCATTAGAGTCCTCTCTTACATCTGAATCTCCATTAGAGTCCTCTCTTACATCTGAATCTCCATTAGAGTCCTCTCTTACATCTGAGTCCCCATTAGAGTCCTCTCTTACATCTGAGTCCCCATTAGAGTCCTCTCTTACATCTGAATCTCCATTAGAGTCCTCTCTTACATCTGAGTCCCCATTAGAGTCCTCTCTTACATCAGAGACCCCTCTTACATTAGGGTGCCCATTATATTCCCTTTTACATCAGGGTCCACATCAGAGTCCTCTCTCACACATGAGTCCCCATTGGAGTCCCTCTTACATCAAAGTCCTATCTTACATCAGAGCCCCCCCCCCTTACAGTAGGGTCCTCATTGGATTTGTCAACTACTTGTCATATGAAGCTTCAATAAAAGGATTTTTGAAAGTGCAGCCGTCCGGAATCATTTCCTTGTGTTCTCTAGAACTGTTACATTGTATCTCTTGTTACAAAGACATATGTATTTCCTCTGCTTCTCGGCTCCATCTAGTGGTAACAATTCTGGAGGACAATTGGTTACATTTATTTGCTAATTCCCTCTAGTGTTCTCTAGAATCGTTACATATAGCCAGATTCACAAACAGTTATGCCGGCGTATCAGTAGATATGCAGACCTAACTCGGAATCTGCGCTGTCCTAAGTTTAAGTGTATTCTCAAACTGAGATACACTTAAACCTAGCTAAGATACGACAGCCTGCGCCGTCGAGTCTTAGGGTGCAATATTTAGGCTGACCGCTAGGTGGCGCTTCCGTTGAGTTCGGCGTAGAATATGTATATGCCTAGATACGCCGATTCACGAACGTACGTGCGCCCGTCGCAGTAAAGATACGCCGTTTACGTAAGGCGTTTTCCGGCATAAAGTTATTCGATCAAATAGCTGGCCTAGCCAATGTTAAGTATGGCCGTCGTTCCCGCGTCTAAATTTGAATATTTTACGTCGTTTGCGTAAGTCGTCCGTGAATGGGGCTGGACGTAATTTACGTTCACGTCGAAACCAATACGTCGTTGCGGCGTACTTTGGAGCAATGCACACTGGGATATGTACACGGACGGTGCATGCGCCGTTCCTAAAAAAACGTCAATCACGTCGGGTCAACAATCATTTACATAAAACACGCCCCCTCATCCTCATTTGAATTAGGCGCGCTTACGCCGGCCCCATTTACGCTACGCCGCCGTAAGTTAGGAGGCAAGTACTTTGTGAATACAGCACTTGCCTCTCTGACTTAAGGCAGCGTAGCGTAAATACGGTACGCTACGCCGCCTTAAAGATGCGGCGCCCTACCTGAATCTGGCTAATAGTATCTCTTGTTACAAAGACATGTCCCATGCTCCTCAGCTCCACCTAGTGGCCATAACCTGGTATTTTACTACTGCCAATAATAAAAGAACATTCATTTGCAAGAGAAAACAGCCAAAAGGTTGTTTGTTATTTGCCCAATTCGCACAGAACGAATGTACATGTCCTGGCTGAACAGTTATGGAGATTTTTTATTTTTTGTTAGACCCTGAAATGTTGAGAATGAAACCCGGTGACAATTCTTTCTCCTGTCAGCGTAGACCTCGCCTGTCCTGATACAGCTCCGGAGACACTGAACCGAAACCAGGATCCTGGGCCGCGCCCCCCGTCTAGAGCCGACATAAAGATTTTAGCGGGACTGCGAAATTGCGGCGGACAAATCGGACACCTAACTGACACTTTTTGGGGGACCAGTGACACCAATACAGTGATCAGTGCTATAAAATGCACTGTCACTGTACTAATGACACTAGCAGGGAAGGGGTTAACATCAGGGTGATCAAGTGTGCTTTCTTACTGTGGGGGGGGGGGGGGGGTTTGACTGGGGGAAGACATCTGCTTAGCAGAAACATCTCCATCTTCCCCTCTCACAGAACGGCGATCTGCCTTGTTTACATTCTGCCTCTCCTGAGAATGAATGGCGGGTCCCGGCGGACATCGGCTCCACTGCATTGGCTCCTGCTGTATCCAATCACAGCGGGTGCGGGGCGCCACCGACACGTGCCCCAGACCCAGTGTACAAAATCATATACAGGTAAGTAATTTTGCGAAGACGGGGCCACCCTGCCGCAGTATATCTACGTGGGGAGGCCCATAAGAGGTTAAGTACTTGAAGCCCAAGCCTATTTCTGACACTAGTTGCTTACAAGTTAAAATCAGTATGTTTTTTTTTGCTAGAAAATTACTTAGAACCCCCAAACATTTTATATATTTTTGAGCAGAGACCCTAGGGAATAAAATGGCGATTGGTGGAAAATGTTATGCCACACTGTATTTGTGCAGCGATCTTTCTAACACATATTGTGCCCCATCATTGATGTCAGTGGGAGGAATAGTGTCCCATCATTGGTATCAGTGGGAGGAATAGTGTCCCATCATTGGTATTGGTGGGAGGAATGGTGTCCCATCATTGGTGTCAGTGGGAGGAATAGTGTCCTATCATTGGTATCAGTGGGAGGAATAGTGTCCCATCATTGGTGTCAGTGGGAGGAATAGTGTCCCATCATTGGTATCAGTGGGAGGAACAGTGTCCCATGATTGGTATCAGTGGGAGGAATAGTGTCCCATCATTGGTATCAGTGAGAGGAATAGTGTCCCATCATTGGTGTCAGTGGGAGGAATAGTGTCCCATCATTGGTATCAGTGGGAGGAATAGTGTCCCATCATTGGTATCAGTGGGAGGAATAGTGTCCCATCATTGGTATCAGTGGGAGGAATAGTGTCCCATCATTGGTATCAGTGGGAGGAATAGTGTCCCATCATTGGTATCAGTGGGAGGAATAGTGTCCCATCATTGGTATCAGTGGGAGGAATAGTGTCCCATCATTGGTATCAGTGGGAGGAATAGTGTCCCATCATTGGTATCAGTGGGAGGAATAGTGTCCCATCACTGGCAGTGGGAGGAATAGTGTCTCATCATTGGTATCAGTGGGAGGAATAGTGTCCCATCATTGGTATCAGTGGGAGGAATAGTGTCCCATCATTGGTATCAGTGGGAGGAATAGTGTCCCATCACTGGCAGTGGGAGGAATAGTGCCCCATCATTGGTATCAGTGGGAGGAATAGTGTCCCATCATTGGTATCAGTGGGAGGAATAGTGCCCCATCATTGGTATCAGTGGGAGGAATAATGTCTCATCATTGGTATCAGTGGGAGGAATAGTGTCCCATCATTGGTATCAGTGGGAGGAATAGTGTCCCATGATTGGTATCAGTGGGAGGAATAGTGTCCCATCATTGGTATCAGTGGGAGGAATAGTGTCCCATCATTGGTGTCAGTGGAAGGAATAGTGTCCCATCATTGGTGTCAGTGGGAGGAATAGTGTCCCATCATTGGTGTCAGTGGGAGGAATAGTGTCCCATCATTGGTATTAGTGGAAGGAATAGGCAGGTGTCCCAATACTTTTGGTAATATAGTGTATTATGTATTTGTACAAACAAGCCTCTCTATGTTCCATTCGCTGACAGTGGCTCTGCATCGCCATCTATGGGTCACACTGAAGGCTGCACCCCTCCTGATCTGTACACAATGACTTTGTACAATAGAAGTGACAGTAAACAATCTCTGGTTACTCCGAGTTCTCATTGTCTCGTGGTTTATGGGCACAGATGGGCACAGATGGGCCCACAAGGTGCTTTGTATATTGTTCTGTCGGGTTTTATATATAACGCTTTCTACTCTACTAAGCAAACACGGGAGAGACGCTCCGCCAGGCTGAACTCTACCTGCCCTATAAACTTAGGGCCCCTTCACAACAACCCTACGGCAAGGTCTGACCTCATCACACAAGTCGTCTGATATTTCTCTAAATCCAGAAAACATACACATAAAGAGAACATACACATAAAGAGAACATACACATAAAGAGAACATACACATAAAGAAAACATACACATAAAGAAAATGGGATATACAATGCAAAAAATAAATAAAAATAAAAATAAAACTATTAAAATAACAGAAGCCGGTCTGCAGCATATGTTTTTTACTACTATCTTTGGGGGGCCCCCTAAAGGAACGCACAAGAAGTGCCATAGGGGCCACAAGTCGGGCATCAGTGCCCTAAGATATCAGCAGCACCAAGTAAAAGTGTGGTCAGTAGAATGACAGTTTCTAGAACAAGGGCTCCCTCTACTGGCCATAAGGAATATAGTATCACAAATGTACCAACAAAAGTTGCATAGCTCCCAACTGTCCCTGATTTGGAGGCACTGTCCCTGATTTAGAGGGACTGTTTCTGATTTGGAGGGACTGTCCCTGATTTGGAGGGACTGTCCCTGATTTGGAGCAATGTCCCTAAATGGAGCAATGTCCCTGATTTGGAGCAATGTCCCAGATTTGGAGGCACTGTCCCTGATTTCGAAGGACTGTCACAGATTTGGAGGGACTGTCCCTGATTTGGAGGGACTGACCCTGATTTCGAAGGACTGTTCCAGATTTGGAGGCACTGTCCCTGATTTCGAGGGACTGTTCCTGATTTCGAGGGTTTGTCCCTGATTTCGAGGGACTGTTTCTGATTTGGAGGGACTGTCCCTGATTTGGAGCAATGCCCTGATTTGGAGCAATGTCCCAGATTTGGAGGCACTGTCCCTGATTTCGAAGGACTGTCCCAGATTTGAAGGGACTGTCCATGATTTGGAGGGACTGTCCCTGATTTCAAAGGACTGTTCCAGATTTGGAGGCACTGTCCGTGATTTCGAGGGACTGTTCGTGATTTCGAGGGGCTATCCCTGATTTCGAGGGACTGTTTCTGATTTTGAGGGACTGTCCCTGATTTGGAGGTACTGTCCCTGATTTGGAGCAATGTCCTTGATTTGGAGCAATGTCCCTGATTTGGAGTAATGTCCCAGATTTTGAGGGACTGTCCCTGATTTGGATTTGGATTTTTTACTTTTTGCTATAATAAATAACCCAAAATTATTTTTTTAAAACAAATTCAGTTTAGGCAGATATGTATTCTTCTACATGTTTTTGGTAAAAAAAAAAAAGAAAAAAAGCATATACTATTGATTTGCGCAAAAGTTATAGCGTCTACAAAGTAGGGGAAAGATTTATGGCATTTTTATTATTATTATTTTTTTACTAGTAATGGTGGTAATCTGTAATTTTTAGCGGTACTGCGACATTGCGGCAGACAGATCGGATACTTTTGACACATTTTTGGGGCCATTGACATTTATACAGCGATCAGTGCTATACAAATGCTCTGACTACTGTATAAATGTCATTGGCAGGGAAGGGGTTAATGCTAGGGGGCGATCAAGGGGTTAAATGTGTTCCCTCGTGAGTGTTTCTTACTGTTGGGGGATGGGACTGACTGGGGGGAGGAGACATATCGCTGTTCCTACTGACTAGGAACAAATGATCTGTCTCTCCTCTCCCCTGACAGAACAAGGATTTGTGTGTTTACACACGCAAATCCCCGTTCTGGCTCGAATGCTGTGATCGCGGGTGGCCGGCGGCGGTCGCACCCGCCGGCCACGTGCATCGGGTCCCCCACCTCATGGCCACATCCGTAGAATGTTAGATAAGAAGGAAGGGGGGGGGGACAATGTATGGTACCCACAGGTCGGACTTTAGAGGCACTGTGAAAAATGTTTCAAAAAGTCTGACCTGTGGGCCACCATACATTGTCCCCCCCCCCCCTTCCTTCTTATCTAACTTTCTACGAATGTGGCCATTGGCGTCCGCTCAAATTTTTTCAGGGGGGGTGCTTTGGCAGCAGCGATACACAGTCGCATTTAACCCTTTCTTCAAACACTAGCGGGGGTTAAAAGCGCCCGCTCGCGGCCAAATAGCGCACCTAAAACTATGGTAAAGCGACGCTTTTTAGCGGCGCTTTACCGATAACGCGGTCAGCTGGCAGTGTGAAATAGCTCTTGAGATAATACAGCTTCACTCCATGCCCATATAAATATAGCCTAGAGAATGTACAGACCCCCCCCCCCCTTCAGCACATGTGGACCCTCCTTCAGAACAGGTGGACCCCCCCTTCAGCACAGACCCTCCCCAATCCGCACAGACCCCTCTATTCAGCACAGACTTCCCTTCAGCACAGATGAACCCCCTTTAAGCACAGACACCCCTTCAGCACAGGTGGACCCCCATTTAGCACAAACCCACCCTTCAGCACAGACCTCCCCATTCCGCACAGACCCCTCTATTCAGCACAAATGGACCCCCCCTTCAGCACAGAACCTCCCATTCCGCACAGACCCCTCCATACAGCACAGACCCCCCTTCAGCACAGATGAACCCCCTTTAAGCACAGACACCCCTTCAGCACAAGACCCTCCATTCAGCACAGACCCCCCTTCAGCACAGATGAACCCCCTTTAAGCACAGACCCCCCTTCAGCACAGGTGGACCCCCATTCAGCACAAACCCACCCTTCAGCACAGACGGACCCCCCCCCTCCCCCATCCCATTCAGTACCTCAGATCAGCACAGCACAGGCACAGCAGGTTCCCTCCCCCTGTGTACACAAACACTGGAGGGGAAGGCAGCTTCACTCTGCTCTCTGCGCCTGAGTGACATCCGTCCCGGGACTGCTCAGAAAGCCCGCGGCCACGAGAGAAGGGGATGGTTGGTCACTCCGCACCAGACCACCCCTGCCCCCCCCCCCCCTTTGCAATGCCACGGTCAGCAGCTCGCCTCTCTCTCCCTGTTCTAACCTGCCTGCCACCGCTGCGCTGTCACTGCTTCAGTTGTGGAGGGGTGTTTTCACTCTTCAACACCTTCTCGATTCAAGGGGGGCAATTGCCCCCCCTTGCCCTATGGAGCGGATGCCCATGGATGTGGCCATATGAGTGCTTTCCTTTAATTGACAACGTGCCAATGGACCAGTGGGTTTGGGGTGGAGGAACTTGACTGGCCTGCACAGAGTCCTGACTACAACCCGATAGAACACCTTTGGGATGAATTAGAGCGGAGACTGCGAGCCAGGCCTTCTCGTCCAACATCAGTGCCTGACCTCACAAATGCGCTTCTGGAAGAATGGTCAAACATTCCCATAGACCAGCGTTTCTCAATTCCAGTCCTCAGGCCCCCCCAACAGGTCAGGTTTTCAGGATTTCCATTATTTTGCACAGGTGATTTGATCAGTTTCACTGCCTTAGTAATCACCACAGCCTTTTCATCTGAGGGAAATCCTGAAAACCTGACCTGTTGGGGGGGCCTGAGGACTGGAATTGAGAAACACTGCCATAGACACACTCCTAAACCTTGTGGACGGACTTCCCAGAAGAGATGAAGCTGTTATAGCTGCAAAGGGTGGGCCAACTCAATACTAAACCCTACAGACTAATAGCTGGATTCAAGTATCCCGCCGCATCTTTGCGGCGGCGTAGCGTATCGTATTTACACTACCCAGTCGTAAGTTAGCTAGGCAAGTACTGTATTCACAAAGTACTTGCCTGCTAAGTTACGGCGGCGTAGTGTAAATGTGGCCAGCGTAAGCACGCCTAATTCAAATTAGGCTGAGGGGGCGTGTTCTATGTTAATGGGGGGTGACCTGACGTGATTGACTTTTTTTACGAACGGCGCATGCGCCGTCCGTGTACATATCCCAGTGTGAAAAGAAAATATGAAGCTGCGCCACAGAATATTTCAAATGTGCAAAAAATTAGAATTTTTTTCCAGACTTGGGGCATATATTGATGGATATTTACAACCGCTAGTAAAAGAAGGACCATCATACCTCAAAGACAGTAGGCAGCTTATAATGGAACTTAAGGATATGGAAATAGAACCCACCGATCTCCTGGTTACTATAGATGTTAACTCTCTATATACGAACATAGTACAGGAAGACGGTATTGAAGGAGTAAAATGGGCTTTACATAGAGATTCTAAACTAAAACAGGAACAAATAAATTACATTTTGGAGGGTCTAACTCTAGCCATGAGTCACAATTATTTTTGGAATAAGGGACAGTACTATGTCCAAACAAAAGGGGTAGCAATGGGGGCCAAGTATGCCCCCAGTGTAGCTAATATCTTTCTGAATCACTGGGAGGCGGAACAAATACAAGGAGTAATGAGATTACCATTGAAATTTTATAGAAGATATATAGACGACATTCTGATCGTATGGGGAGGTACAGAAATGGAATTACAGATGTTTTTTGATGAGATTAATAACAACATTTACGGTATCACTTTCTCGGGAACCTGGAACCCAGTACTTATAGATTATCTAGACCTACAGTTATTCAAAGTTGGTAATAGAATTCACACCAGGACTTTTTTTAAAAAAAACTGACAGGAATAGTTATATTCCTGTGAACAGTTGTCACCATAAACAATGGATTCAAAATATTCCCAAGGGACAACTTATGAGACTGTTTAGAAATTGTAGCAACAGTGCTGATTTTGAAACACAGGCGACACAAATTATCAATAAATTTGTTGAAAAAGGATACAAAAGAAAAGAGCTAGAAATCTTGAAAACAAAAGTCATGAGAATGAACAGAGATAATATCATAACAGGAACGCACAATAAGAAAAAGAAGAAATTTATGGATACAGCGTTCCTAACTGGTTACAATATACAGCACAAGGATATCGAAAGAATTTTCAAACAACACTGGCCGATTTTACAATCAGATAAAAGTCTAAAAAATATGTTACCAAATAAACCGAGTTTTATATACCGGAGAGCCCCTAACCTCAGAAATAGACTAGTCCATAATGCAATAGACCCTCCCAAACAAATCCAAATTTTTAAGAATCTGAAAGGTTTCCACAAATGTGGAAAATGTCTACCATGTCGTATTAGTAAAAAGACTAACAAAAAACGAACAGAGTTCACCTCAACAACAAATGGATCCATACACAAAATAAGAGAACTCATTACTTGCAGTAGTACACATGTGACGTATGTTTTAGAATGCCCCTGCCACAAGCAATATGTGGGTAGAACGACAAGAGAATTACACATTAGAATAAGAGAGCATATTGCTAATATAAAAAAGGGTTTCAATAAACACAGTGTGTCTAGGCACTTCAGGGATTATCACAACAAAGACCCTGGATGTATGACATTCTATGGGATTGATAAGATAAAAGAACACTGGAGGGGGGAGGATAAAACTAAAAAAGTATCCCAAAATGAAACCCGATGGATTTATACATTAGACACCCTCCAGCCGGCAGGGATGAACATTGATGTAGACCTGAACTGTTTTTTAACCAATTTTTAATTTTAACTTTATTTCATTAGAAATGTGAGCTGACACATTATAATACTTGTCTTTTTATTACATTTTTATTGCCTTTTATTTCCTCTCTACTTCATACATATACATATACATTATATCACAGTCTTATTATATACTCCTTTTTATATATATTTTTTAAAGAATTTTATTAATGTACCAACATAATCATTATTCACAGATGTTTTTAATATGAAATTATCAATGGCACTTTATGTCTGAATGATATATTATTATTTTATGTTTTTTAACATAATGATCCTTAATGCCAAAATACCGTTCTGTTTTAAAATCCGCAAAATACACTTACTTATATCTATTAATAAATCAGTGGCGGTTTATTCCCCTGTTAAAATACATAGAGTTAAATTTAATCATAAACTCCGGTCTCTAAATAGCCATAACATGGCAGACGTTACTTAGAGCAAGCTCAATTACAACACTAAGGACCTCTAGTGGCTGGTCTTCTGTCCACCACAATCTACAACATGGCGGACGCGCTTTACAATATAGGACCTCTAGCGGCTAGACTTCTGTCCCTAAAAAACCACAACATGGCGGACGCGCTTTACAATATAGGTCCTCTAGCGGCTGGACTTCTGTCCCTAAAAAACCACAACATGGCGGACGTCTTTTCAGACATAACGTCCCATATAAATAAGGAAGTGCTGGGGGCTTAGAGGCGCGCTCCAGATGACGTCAGATCGACGAAACCGGTAGAGCAGACGCTATTCTAAGCCACAGCACGTTTTATATATGTTTGTTTACCTTTCTTCCAAATGTGAGTACCCTGTTATATGTGAATTAAAAGTTTTTTCACTTTAAAAACGGTATCACGCTATTGGGCAATCTATTTGTCTCCTCTTATGAACGGACGAGAGTTTTTAGATTCTGGGAAGATCCAGGGATTCTGTCAATACATTATACTGTGAACGCCCGCTACCCCTGTAGGGGTTCAAGTATCTGGTGAGTGCGGGACCACAGGGAGTGAGCACGAGTGTGTCACAGAAGATTAAGATCAACGTTTTTTTCACTTGGAAGAAGCACAAAGCACATTATTTATTTATTGCATGGAACTAATTTTTACATAAGGACTCTTCACTTACAGTACTATTGCTGTCTGCTGAAAGCACACAGCCTTATATATTTATTTATATATATTATATATATTTTGATCCACTTTAATTTTGTGCATGAAACAGCTTTTAATAGGATTTTTACTCTGAAAATCACTAGCACTGGTACACATCGGAATTTATTTTTAGCACTTCTTTGTTTTTGTTTTTGTTTTTGTTTTTTCATTATACCACCCACTTAATATTATTATTAATTACCATTGGCACTAGTCCACACTCTACACTTTAGGGTGGCGCCACCACCTGCTATTTTATATTATTTCATATCCCAGTGTGCATTGCGGCAAAGTACGCCGCAAGGACGTATTGGTTTCGACGTGGACGTAAATTACGTCCAGCCCTATTCACGGACGACTTACGCAAACGACGTAAAATTTTCATATATTTTTTTACGCGGGAACGACGGCCATACTTAACATTGGCTACACCACCTAGGGGGCATGTTTATCTTTAGGCGGCCTATCTCTTACGGAAACGACGTACCTTTACTGCGACGGGCGGACGTACGTTCGTGAATAGTGATTTACATATTCTACGCCAAACTCAATGGAAGCGCCACCTAGCGGCCAGCCTAAATATTGCACCCTAAGATATGACGGCGCAAGCCGTCATATCTTAGATAGGTTTAAGTGTATCTCAGTTTGAGAATACACTTAAACTTAGGTCAGCGCAGATTCCGAGTTAACTCTTTATGAATCTACCTATAAGACTGGGATGCCAATAAAGTTAATCTGTGTGTTAAGGCAGGCGTCCCAATACTTTTGGTAATATAGTGTATATTGCATTTACCTGAATGTGAGATATGGAGACTCGGACACTGCAGGAATCCAGCAGTCAATAATTGTATTGTTCTCCACAATCTCCAGTAATCTGAAGGGAATAAAAAGGAGTAACAGTTTGGAAATGACTGATCTCTAGGCAGTGCCAGTGGCTATCCTGACACGTGGCCCTTGTATGCCCTCTAGTGGTTATACACGTGCCTTGACTTTCTTGCTTACTTTTTAGATACAAAGGACAAGGGTTAGACCATTTCTGATCTTTTTATTAAAAGCCATGAAACATTATTAAAAGGGATCAGTCATATATGGAAATTGCACTTAAAGTGGAGTTCCACCCGTTTTTTGTTCTTTTTTCCTTAAAAATCGTAAAATAAATACTGCAAAAAAAAAAAAAGTATACTCACCTGAAAATGCGGTTGCTATGAAGAAGTAGCTCTTCTGCCTCTTCTTCCCCCGCGGAAGATCTTCAGGCTCGTCCTACGTCGCCGTCTCTTCTTGTGAATGAGCCACGCTGCCTTCTGGGAACTGTGTGCAATCCCAGCCCATTCACAAAGCGCCGAGCGAGTCACGCATGCGCAGTAGGAAACGGGCAGTGAAGCCTTAAGGCTTCACTACCTGTTTCCCTTAGTAAGGATGGAGGCGCTAGGACCGAGCGATCGCCATCGGGGGACCGACATCGCAGGCGACTAGGACAGGTAAGTGTCCTTATTTAAAAGTCAGCAGCTACATTGTTAGTAGCTGCTGACTTTAAAAAAAAAGAAAAATCGCAGGTGGAAACCCGCTTTAACCACTTCATCCCCGGAGCCTTTGGCTGGCCAAAGACCAGGCCACTTTTGGGATTCGGCACTGCGTCGCTTTAACTGACAATTGCGCGGTCATGCGATGTGGCTCCAAAACAAAATTGACGTCCTTTTTATCCCACAAATAGAGCTTTTCTTTGGTGGTATTTGATCACCTCTGCATTTTTTTTTGTTTTTTTTGCGCAATAAACAAAAATAGAGTGAACATTTTGAAAAAAAAGCAAGATTTTTTACTTTTTGCTATAATAAATATCCCCAAAAATATGTAAAAAAAAAATGTCTTTCTCAGTTTAGGCCGATACGTTGTATTCTACATATTTTTGTTAAAAAAAAAATCGCAATAAGCGTATATTGATTGGTTTGCGCAAAAGTTATAGCGTCTACAAAATAGGGGATAGATGGCATTTTTATTAATAATTTTTTTTTACTAGTAATGGCGGCGATTTTTATCGTGACTGCGACATTATGGCGAACATATCCGACACTATTTTTGACACTATTTTGGGACCATTAACATTTATACAGCGATCGGTGCTATAAAAATTCACTGATTACTGTATAAATGAGACTGGGAGGGAAGGGGTTAACCTCTAGGGGGCGCTGAAGGGGCTAAGTTTGTCCTGGGGCTTTAGCCCAAAGTCTAAAGCCAGAACCGAGGGGGGGGGGGGGTGGCAGGTGGCGGGGTGGCGGGTGTTGGAGTGGCGGAATTAGAGGTGTTGTATGTGGCGTAGCGTTTTTTTGGGGCTGGGCAGTGGGGTTGTGTGACTTACCAGTGCCCATCAATGCTGACCACTGACCTACCTGCACTGATTTACCTACACTGACCTACCTACAATGACCTACCTACACTGACCTACCTACAATGACCTACCTACACTGACCTACCTGCACTGACCTACCTGCACTGGCCTACCTACACTGACCTACCTGCACTGACCTACCTACACTGACCGACCAACACTGACCTACCTGCACTGACCTATCTGACCTACATACACTGACCAGTGACCTGCATGACCTTAACACACACTGACCTACTGACAATGGCATAGATACACACACACACACTGACTTACCTGAGCTCAGCCGTCGTGTCAGTCACTCGTCACTGTCAGAGAGGAGAGGAGCTGCCATGCTGAGGAGAGGAGCTGCCATGCTGAGGAGAGGAGCTGCCATGCCGAGGAGGAGGAGAGGAGCTGCGCTGCCGAGGAGGAGGAGAGGAGCTGCGATGGCGAGCAGAGGAGGAGAGGGAGGAGAGCCGCCTGCCCGAGCAGGGATATTGTTCGGCGGCTGCATTTTGAAACTCTGCAGGCTATGATGGACGCACAACGTCACACGTCCCATGGTCCTCCTGGCATTGGTGCTGCAGGCTCCAGAAGGCGGGACCTATGGCACTCGGCCGAACTCGGCCACAGTCGCACCAGCCCGCACTCGGCCATCAGATTGGTCCCAGGCCCCAGCGCTCGGGGCCAACAATACAAAGCATAGTTAAATAGATTCGGGGCTTTTCGGGGTCCCATTCGGGGCTCCAGCCCCCCAAGCCCGGGCCTAACGACACCCCTGGTCCTAGGGAGTGATTCTAACTGTGTGGGGGCTGGGCTACGAGTTCTGCAGCTCAGTGGATTTGATGTCCGCCGGTGTCCCGTGGGCACGGTCACGGAGCTCGCAGCAGGGGCACGCATACACCCGCACGGCAGCAATTTCAAAGCAACGTACGGGTATTCTGCCAACGTAAATGTACAGGCGGCGGTCAGCAAGCGGTTAAAACCCATGAAACCTCACTAAATGGGATCATTCATACATGAAAATTGTACTTAAAGCCCACCAAAAGGAATTAGACAAAATCCACCCTTGCAGTGGGGCAACCCACCCTGAAGACCTAAATAGTTAGGTCTAGGGGAGCTGAATAGGGTGTGTAGTACTTATCTTATCCTCACTCTGGCCAGCTCTAATGTCCTCTCTCTCTCAGGTGCTCTGGGCTGTAGGGGAACATTGGAATTACCACATACAATGCAGGGTTAATAACTCCTGGCTGAACCTGGTGGAAGAATGAAAAGTAAGATTATTCCTGCACCCCTAGACTCAGGGAGCAGTTAACCCATGAATGAATGAATGAATGAATGAAAAACTTATATAGCGCGGCACATGCGAACTGAATCGCCTCTGGGCGCTGGTTGTTTGTGTCTCATGCCATCAGAAAAGCAGGGTTTTGATCTGCCTTCTGAAGGACAGGTGGTTTTGCTCCAACCGAATGCTGGTTGGTAAAGCATTCCAGAGCCTGGGGCCCTGGAACGCAAACCTTCTTTCTCCTTTGGACTTGTATTTGGTTTTTGGAACCTTGACCAGATTTTGGTCGGTGGATCGCAGAATGCGGTTGCAATTGTGAGGTTTGATCTTGTAGCATAGATATCTTAACCCATGGGTGCGCAACCTGTGGCACCTCGGATCCAACTGTTGCTGAACTATAAGTTCCACTATGTCTCTGCCTTTGGGCGTCATGCTTGTAACTGTCAGCCTTTCAATGCCTCTTCTTGGGACTTGTTGTTCCGCAACAGCTGGAGGGCCACACCGTTGAGCACCCATGAGCAGGGGCGTTGCTAGGTCTACAAAATATCTGGGGCTAGAGCCCATAGCAGCGAAGTAAAGAGTCATACCCTTGGGCGGGCATACACATGTATATAATATACATGTATGTGTGTGTATATATATATATACAGTATGTATATATATATATATATATATATATATATATATATATATATATATATATATATATATTTACATATCTGAGTGTGGATTCCCCCTTACATCCGGGTTCCCAGAGAGTCCCCCTTACATCAGGGTTCCCGGAGAGCCCCCCTTACAACAGACTCCCCAGAGAGCCCCTTCCTTACATCAGGGTCCCAAAAGAGCCTCCCCCTTACATCAGGGTCCCCAGAGAGCCTCCCCCTTACATCAGGGTCCCCAGAGAGCCTTCCTCCTACATCAGGGTCCCCAGAGAGCCTCCCCTTACACCAGGGTCCCCAGAGAGCCTTCCTCTTACATCAGGGTCCCCAGAGAGCCTCCCCTTACATCAGGGTCACCAGAGAGCCTCTCCCTTACATCAGGGTCCCCAGAGAGCCTCCCCTTACATCAGGGTCACCAGAGAGCCTCCCCCTTACATCAGGGTCCCCAGAGAGCCCCTACTTACATAAGGTACCCAGAAAGCCTCCCCCTTATATCAGGGTCTCCAGAGAGCCTCCCTCTTACATCAGGCTCCCCAGAGAGCCTCCCCTTACATCAGGGTCACCAGAGAGCCTCCCCCTTACATCAGGGTCCCCAGAGAGCCTCCCCCTTACATCAGGGTCCCCAGAGAGCTCCTATTACATCAGGGTCCCCAGAGAGCCTCCCCCTTTACATCAGGGTCCCCAGAGAGCCCCTACTTACATCAGGTCCCCCAGAGAGCCTCCCCCTTACATCAGGGTCCCCAGAGAGCCCCTTCCTTATATCAGGGTCTCCAGAGAGCCTCCCTCTTACATCAGGCTCCCCAGAGAGCCTCCCCTTACATCAGGGTCACCAGAGAGCCTCCCCCTTACATCAGGGTCCCCAGAGAGCCTCCCCCTTACATCAGGGTCCCCAGAGAGCTCCTATTACATCAGGGTCCCCAGAGAGCCTCCCCCTTTACATCAGGGTCCCCAGAGAGCCCCTACTTACATCAGGTCCCCCAGAGAGCCTCCCCCTTACATCAGGGTCCCCAGAGAGCCTCCCCCTTACATCAGGGTCCCCAGAGTGCCTCCCCCTTACATCAGGGTCCCCAGAGCAACGCTGTATCCTGGCCTAGGCCAACAAGGCCCAGGCCTAGGGCAGCACTTTGCAGGGGGGCAGCACGAAAAGGGTCCCCGCCGGTTTGCGCTACACTGTTAGTGTAGCGCCAGTCTTATGGGGCGGACTTGGCTCAGAGGGAAATTAGTCTCCGCCCCCATAAAGTGTTAGAACTGCTTCCGGTATGCAGGCGGCCAGCAATCTGCAACTGTGGGGTGAGGCGCTGCTTCTAATTTTGACTGTCCTATCATCCTGGACCACAAACCTCCTCATTGTGCTATATGTTTCTGCTGCACCATTGACATGCTTATATCTTCTTAGTCCTCTTCATAAAATTATCAGAAATTTGTGCTTAAACTATAGGCAACACTTTTATTTTTATTTTTTTGGATAGAGTAAGGGAGGGCTAGAGCCCCTGTCAGTTTATTTTTTACCATCCCTGTCCCATTGCAGAGATTTCCCTTCACGTCCTGCCCCATAGTCAAACAGGAAGTGAGAGGAAATCTATGCAAATTAAGGGAATTCGTTGCTCCCCCCAGGCCCTCAGAACTAGAAACATTCCGTGGTGTGTCTAGGGGTGTGGCCTTGAGAGAAAGGGGTGGGTCATATTTAAATTAGGTGGTGCACAAGTTTAGTTAGGCCTAGGGCAGCACAAAACCTAAATACACAACCGCCCCTTCCTTATATCAGGGTCTCCAGAAAGCCTCCCCCTTACATCAGGGTCCCCAGAGAGCCTCCCCTTTACATCAGGGTCCCCAGAGTGCCTCCCCCTTACATCAGGGTCCCCAGAGAGCCTCCCCCTTACATCAGGGTCCCCAGAGAGCCTCCCTCTTACATCAGGGTCCCCAGAGAGCCTCCCCTTACATCAGGGTCCCCAGAGTGCCCCTTCCTTATATCAGGGTCTCCAGAGAGCCTCCCCTTACATCAGGGTCCTCAGAGAGCCTCCCCCTTACATCAGAGAAAGGGGGTGGCTGAAAAGCAGTGTGAGTGAGGGGGTGACTGGGGGGGTGAGGGAGGGTAAGAGAGAAGGGGTGAATGAGAGACCCCCTAGCCCTGCCTGTAGTCTCTACTGTCCCAGCCCCTATATGTGGGGGTAGGCACATGTCATCCACCAACCTCCCGCCCGTCCTCGGCTAGCCTGTCTTCTTCCTGTCCCAGTCACAGTGAGCTGGGAGAGTAGGTTGGAGGAGTGAAGGCTCTGGGAGGCGCTGGGGATGCTGCTCTGGGTGGCGGTGTCCTCTCTCTCTCTATCTCCCTCCTGGGCTCTTCCCGGCTGCCCAGGCCTCCCCCTACCTTTTTTATGCCACTGCTTTGTTCTCCACGCTGCAACTGGTCCAGCGGCGAGACGATCCAGTCCAGGAGTCCCAGGCCAGGCCCCATGAGCACTAGTACGGAAGAGGAGGAGGTGGACTCCTCCTCCGCTTTGAATGCTGGGCAGGAAAGGAGTTGCGGTTGTGACGTCACTGGTTGCTAGATGCTAGGCATCTCTAGTAACCAGTGACCAAGAGTAGAGTCAGGTGGAGGTGGGGCGGAGCCGGAACCAGTGCTATCACGGCTCAGTCCGCCCCTGTGACTCCTACATTCTGGACCAGGACAAGAGATTCGGGGCTATGGGCCCCAGACTCGGGGCTATAGCCACCCCCTAGCGACACCTCAGCCCATGAGTTAACCCTGGCAATGAGAACACAGAATTCTGGGTGGTCTTTGTGGGGTATCATAACTCCATAGATGGTGACCAGGTGGATGTCAAGAATCCTTTACAATGGGTGTAAGAGGTGTGTGCCCAAAATAAACAGATGTTATTGGATGGAGAGCAGAGGGGAGGGAAATTCTCCATAGGTCAGCCATGGAGGGTAGGTATGTGCTGCTCAGGACATGCTGAATGGTAAGCCAACCAAGGTGATCGCTTTTAGGCCCTCAAACTCCAGAGAGTTTGGATGCAGGTTACAACTTTCCTTAGCTTCCTTGTTTGAAGTCCATTGCTGAAGGTGACCTCCTAAGAATCCCAAATTCCTTAAAACCTCCCATTTTTACCCCTTGGGTGCAGGCTAGAACTATCTTTAATTTTATTGTTGGAGGTCCATTATTGAAGGCAATTGACTACAATCCCCAGATTACTAAAAAAAATCTCCATTTTCGCACATTGGGTGCAGGCTAGAACCTTTTTTATCTTTATTGTTGGATGTCCATTATTGAAGTTAAAGTTCACCAAAAAAATATTTTTTCACTCCCTGGGTGAAGGCTAGACCTTTTTTTTTACCGTTATGTTCATTATTGTAGGTAATTGGCTAAAGTCCTTAAATTCCAAAAAAGAAAAACTGCCATTTTTCCCTTCGGGTTTAGGCTATAATTTCCTTTAACTTCATTTTTGAATGTCCATTATTGAAGGTGATTGCCTAGTCTCCAAATTCATGAAAATCTCCCTATTCGAGGCTTAGGTTCAAGCTAGAACTTTCATTAACTTTTTTGTTTGCTCTCCATTATTGAAGATGATTGCCTAAAGTCTCCAAATTCATGAAAATCTCCTTTTTGGAGGCTTGGGTTCAAGCTAGAACTTTCATTAACTTTTTTTGTTTGATCTCCATTATTGAAGATGATTGCCTAAAGTCTCCAAATTTATGAAAATCTCCCTTTTCGAGGCTTGGGTTCAAGCTAGAACTTTCATTAACTTTTTTGTTTGATCTCCATTATTGAAGATGATTGCCTAAAGTCTCCAAATTCATGAAAATCTCCCTATTCGAAGCTTGGGTTCAAGCTAGAACTTTCATTAACTTTTTTTGTTTGATCTCCATTATTGAAGATGATTGCCTAAAGTCTCCAAATTCATGAAAATCTCCCTTTTCGAGGCTTGGGTTCAAGCTAGAACTTTCATTAACTTTTTTGTTTGATCTCCATTATTGAAGGTGATTGCCTAAAGTCTCCAAATTTATGAAAATCTCCCTTTTCGAGGCTTGGGTTCAAGCTAGAACTTTCATTAACTTTTTTGTTTGATCTCCATTATTGAAGGTGATTGCCTAAAGTCTCCAAATTTATGAAAATCTCCCTTTTCGAGGCTTGGGTTCAAGCTAGAACTTTCATTAACTTTTTTGTTTGATCTCCATTATTGAAGATGATTGCCTAAAGTCTCCAAATTCATGAAAATCTCCCTTTTCGAGGCTTGGGTTCAAGCCAGAACTTTCATTAACTTTTTTTGTTTGATCTCCATTATTGAAGATGATTGCCTAAAGTTCCCAAATTCACCAAAACCTCCCTTTGTGCTCCTTGAGTGCAGGTTAGAACTTTTTATAACTTTATTGTTTGATGTCCACTATTGAAGGTGGTTTTCTTAGACCCCCCAAACTCTAGGAAGCCTCTTTCAACTTTCTTTAGTTTCAATATTAGTTGTCCATTATTGAAGGTGATTGCCTAAAGTCCTCAAATTACGAACATCTCCTCTTCGCAACTCGGGTGCAGCCGAGAACTTCCTTTAATTTTATTGATGGATGTTCATTATTGAAGTTGATTGCCTAAAATCCCCATTCCTGAAAATCAAAATGTTCACATCTTGGGTAAAGGCTAGAACTTAACTTAACTTTATTGTTGGATGTCCATTTTTGAAGGCGTTTGTCTTAGACCCCCAAAATTCTAGAAAGCCTCTTTCAACTTTATTTAGTTTGTGGGGGCTGAGGACACTGATGTGAAGGGGGGGGGGGTCAGGCTGTGATGGGAAAGGGATTGAGGACACTGATGTGAAGGGGGGTGGTTAGGGGGCTGAGGACACTGATGTGAAGGGGAAGCTGTGATGGGAAGGGGGCTGAGGAAGGTAATGTGAGGGGGCGCTGTCATAGGAAGGGAGTTGAGAACACTGATGTAAAGGGGGGCTCTGATGAGAAGGGTACTGAGAATTCTGATGTGAAGGGGGGCTGTGATGAGAAGGGTACTGAGAATTCTGATGTGAAGGGGGGCTGTGATGAGAAGAGGGTTGAGGACACTGATGTGAAGGGGGGCTATGGTGGGCTTGGAGCTGAGGACAGTGATGTGAAGGGGGACTATGGTGGGCTTGGAGCTGAGGACAGTGATGTGAAGGGGGGCTTTGATGGAAAGGGAGCTGAGGACACTGATGTGAAGAGGGGGGCTGTGGTGGGAAGGGGTATTGAGTACACTGATGTGACGGAGGGCTGTGATGAGAAGGGGCTGAGGACACTGATGTGAAGGGGCCTGAGAACACTGATGTGAAGAGGGGGGCTGTGATGAGAAGAGGGTTGAGGACATTGATGTGAAGGGGGCTGTGATGGGATTGGGACTCAGGACAGTGATGTAAAGGGAGGCTGAGAACACTGATGTAAAAGGCGGGGTTGTGATAGGAAGGGGATGAGGACACTGATGTGAAGGGGGCTAAGAACACTAATGTGAAGGGGGGGCTGTGATGGGAAGGGGGCTGAGGATAATTATGTGAAGGGGGGCTGTGATGGGAAGGGGGCTGAGGGCACTGATGTGAAGAGGGGGGCTGTGGTGAGAAGAGGGTTGAGGACATTGACATGAAGGGGACTGTGATGGAATTGGGGCCCAGGACAGTGTTGTGAAGGGGGGCTGAGAACACTGATGTAAAAGGGGGGGGGGGTTTTGATGGGAAGGGGGGAAGAGGACACTTATGTGAAGGGGGCTGCAAACACTGGTGTTAAGGGGAAAGGGGGCTGTGATGGGAAGGGGGCTGAGGACAATGATGTGAAGGGGGGGCTGTGATTGGAAGGGGGCTGAGGACAATGATGTAAAGGGGGAGCTGTGATGGGAAGGGGGCTGAGGACAATGATGTGAAGGGGGCTGTGATGGAAAGGGGGCTGAAGACAATGATGTAAAGGGGGGGGTTGTGATGGGAAGGGGGCTGAGGACACTGATGTGAAGGGGGATATGATGGGATTGGGGCCCAGGACAGTGATGTGAAGGGGGGCTGCTATGAAAAGGAGGCTGAGAACACTGATGTGAAAGGGGGGGTTGTGATGGGAAGGGGGCTGAGGACACTAATGGTAAGGGGAGGTAAAGGAAGAAGACTGAGGACAATGATGTGACGGGGGGTTGTGATGGGAAGGGGGCTGAGGACAATGATGTGAAGAGGGGGCTGTGGTGGGAAGGGGGCTGAGGACAATGATGTGAAGGGGGAGCTGTGATGGGAAGGGGGCTGAGGAAAATAATGTGAAGGGGGGCTGTGATGGGAAGGAGGCTAAGGACAATGATGTGAAGGGGGAGCTGTGATGGGAAGGGGGCTGAGGACAATAATGTGAAGGGGGGCTGTGATGGAAAGGGGGCTGAGGACAATGATGTGAAGGGGGGTGTGATGAGAAGGGTGTTGAGGACATTGATGTGAAGGGGGCTATGATGAGATTGGGACCCTGGACAGTGATGTGAAGGGGGCTGCTATGAAAAGGAAGCTAAGAACACTGATGTGAAGGGGGGGGAGTGTGATGGGAAGGGGGCTGAGGACACTGATGTGAAAGGGGGTGTAAAGGAAGAAGACTCAGAGTATTGATGTGAAGGGGGGCTGTGATGGGAAGGGGGCTGAGGACATGACTGTGTTGTGACGTGGGACTGTAATGTAAAGGAAGGGGGAGGGACTGTGATGTGAAGGGGATCTCTGATGTGAAGGGGAGGACTTATAACACTGATGTAAGGTGGGACTGTGATTTGAAGGGGGGACTGAGAACACTGATGTAAAGGAGGGGAATTTGATTTGAAGGGGGGACTGAGAACACTGATGTAAAGGGGGGACTGTGATTTGAAGGGGGGACTGAGAACACTGATGTAAAGGGGGGAATGTGATTTGAAGGGGGGACTGAGAACACTGATGTAAAGGGGGGAATGTGATTTGAAGGGGGGACTGAGAACACTGATGTAAAGGGGGGAATCTGATTTGAAGGGGGGACTGAGAACACTGATGTAAAGGAGGGATGTGATGTAAAGGGGGGAATGTGATGTGAAGGGGGGATTTGAATGTGATTCCCCTGACATAAAGGGTGTGCGACATGTTCATATTCAGAACGTACCATCTCTCCGCTAAGCCAGTTCAAAACAAAATGAGTCAACAAAATAGTCGGCAATAATATCAGAACACGGCCAATTAGCGGTAATTATAATAATTACCGGAACAGAAAAATAATTTTCTAACAGGTCTTGGGCCAGGTGGAGATGCAAAGCAAACCTAATCCGTAGATTACAAAGAGAGAATAATGATGAATTATGAAAAATAAATGATGTCATCCAGCAATTGGACAGGAACAAATTGCACCCGATGAGTAGAGAAATGTGGGGCTCTTCATGAAAACACAGAACTCGTCTCCTGAGCACTCATCTCCTGCCATGGAGGTTATTCGCACCACATTGAACGATTGATTTGTATATCCCCTGATGAAGCTACCAGGCGAAACATGTCAGGATAATATACAAATTTGAAACCTTTGCTGTAGCCAAATACCCACTTTATGACCGTCTCTCAAATTTTTTCTACCGTGTTTTTAACTTGATTCTCATTAAATTTATATATATTTTTTTCCTAAATGTATGGTTCTCATTATTATTTGTACGCACCGCCAAAATCCCTCTGTCCTTCCCACTTGATTCATTTGATTAGTTGGGATGAGGTGCCAACTCTTTGGGTGTTCTACCTTTATGCCGCGTACACACGACCATTTTTCATGATGAGAAAAATGCAATTTTTTTAAATTAGTCGTGAAAAACGGTCGTGTGTATGCTCCAGAGCATTTTTCTTCACGTGAAAAATGCCCGATTTTTTTTTTTAGAACCTGCTCTATTTTTTCTCATAGTTTTTCACGCCGTTCTTTTTCACGTCGTGAAAAACGGTCGTGTGTACGCTTTTACGAGGGGGAAGAAAACGCGCATGCTCAGAAGCAAGTTATGAGACGGGGAAATTAGCAAAAGCAGCCCAAAGGGTAGCGCCATTCGAATGGAACTTCCCCTTTATAGTGCCGTTGTATGTGTTGTACGTCTCGCGCTTTGCTCCAGCATTTTTTTTTCACGAACGTCTGTATGCAAGGCAGGCTTGAGAGGAATCACAACAAATCACGTTGAGAAAAACTTAATTTTTCTTTGCATGACATGAATAACGGTCGTGTGTATGCGGCATTAGTCGGACATAACGGGCTGGATTCAGAAAGATCAGCGGATCTTTCTGCTGGCGTAACGTATCTCCGATACGTTACGCCGCTGTAACTTTGGGTGCAAGTTCTGTATTCAGAAAGAACTTGCGCCCTTAGTTACGGCGGCGTAACGTATGTGTGGCGGCGTAAGCCCGCCTAATTCAAATGGGGATGTTGGGGGCGTGTTTTATTAAAATTTTACTTGACCCCCGCGTTTTTGACGTTTTTTTTTTAACGACGCATGCGCCGTCCACAAAATATGCCAGTGTGCATTGCTCTAAAGTACGCCGCAAGGACGTATTGGATTCGACGTGTACGTAAATGACGTACAGCCCTATTCGCGAACGACTTACGCAAACGACGTAAAATTTCAAAACTCGCCGCGGGAACGAAGGCCTTACTTAACATTAGCTACACCTCATATAGCAGGGGTAACTATACGCCGAAAAAAGTCTAACGTAAACGACGTAAAAAAATGCGCCGGCGGGACGTACGTTTCTGAATCGGCGTAAATACCTAATTTGCATATTCCTCGCGTAACTATACGGAAGCGCCACCTAGCGGCCAGCGTAAATATGCAGCCTAAGATACGACGGTGTAAGACGCTTACACCAGTCGGATCTTAGGGATATCTATGCGTAACTGATTCTCTGAATCAGGCGCATAGATACGACGGCCCGCACTCAGAGATACGACGGCGTATCTGGAGATACGCCGTCGTATCTTGTATCTGAATCTGGCCCAACTACTATAAATCACTGTTTTACATAGTAGGTGAGGTTGAAAAAAGACCATCAAGTCCAACCTACAGTATGTGCGTGATTTTATGTCAGTATTAGACCTCTTTCACATTGAGGCGTGGAGCCGTGGTGACGGTATAGCCGCGCTATTTGTAGCGCGGCTATACCGTCGTATTTACCGCGATATTCGGGCGCTAGCGGTGAGCTTTTAACCCCCGCTAGCGGCCGAAAAAGGGTTAATACCGCCCGCGTTGCGGGCGGTATTACCGCGCTTTCCCATTAATTTCAATGAGAAGGCGCGGTATAGGAGCGGTGAACACACTGCTCCTATACCACGGTAAAGATGCGGCTAGCGGGACTTTTGGAGCGCTCCTGCTAGCGCACCGCTTCAGTGTGAAAGCCTTCGGGCTTTCACATTGAACACTACAGGGCAGGTTTTTTCATGCGGTATAGCAGCGCTATTTTTAGCGCTGTACCGCATGAAAAACGCCTCAATGTGAAAGGGGCCTTAGTGTCATTGATCCCCAAAAAGTGTCAAAAGTGTCAGTTAGGTGTCCAATTTGTCTGCCGCAATATCACAGTTCCGCTATAAGTCGCTAATCGCCGCCATTACTTGTAAAAAATAAATAAATCAATAAAAATTCCCAAAATATATCCCATAGTTTGTAGATGCTATAACTTTTGCGCAAACCAATCAATATACGCTTATTGGGATCTTTTTTTTTTACCAAAAACATGTAGCAGATCAAGCCACATCCGAAATATATACAGAAGGAAATTGCAGGGCCAGATATGCCGGAAGCTCAGCATGGGAGACATACATTTTATAAAAAATATTTTTTT
Source organism: Rana temporaria (assembly GCF_905171775.1). NCBI lineage: Eukaryota > Metazoa > Chordata > Amphibia > Anura > Ranidae > Rana > Rana temporaria. The sequence continues at coordinate 19,776,305 of NC_053492.1, forward strand.
ATATGCGGGCGCTACTCACATATGCATTTGCTTCTGCAAGCGAGCTCGGCGGGACGGGGCACGTTTAAAAAAAAAAAAAAATGTTCTTATTTATTTTACTTTTTATTTTTTACACTGTTCTTTAAAAATAAAAAATAAATGTGTCACCTTTATTCCTATTACAAGGAATGTAAACATCCCTTGTAATAGAAAAAAGCAAGGCAGCTCCTCCTAAATATGAGATCTGGGGTCAAAAAGACCTCACATATTTACACTAAAATGCAATACAAAAAAAACTAAGAATGTGTCATTTGAAAAAAAATGTCCCTTTAAGAGCTATAGATGGAAGTGACGTTTTGACATCGCTTCCGCTATGGTATGGAGACGGGTGGGGGCCATCTTCCCCTCACTCAGCTCCATACACAGCAACAAGGACCCGATCGCCTCTGGCACTACCGACGGCTCCGGCAAGCGGCGGAGGCCACAGGAGAGCAGCAGAGGGGGGTCGTCTCCCGCCACCGATAACGGTGATCTTGCGGCAAATCCACCGCAGACACCACCATTATCGGAAACCGGACCACCGCCTGAAGAAATGGATACCTGGGTTATGGCAGCTAGCTGCTGCCATAGCAAAATTATAGAGGAAAACTTGGACAGCCGCACTCCAAAAAACGTTCCTTTTATTAAAACTGGTCACAAAAAATACATGCCACAGCAAAAAATAGAACAGAAGCTGACGCGTTTCACACTGTAGCCCAGTGCTTAATCATAGCTAGCTGCTGCCATAACAGAGATATTCCTCTTCAAACAACCAACGTATATAGTCGTGTGGCGGTCCGGAAGAGGTTCCTTCTAGCCTTTAGTGTGTTGGGATAAGTCTCTACTAACTTTGTACATCTAGGCCCGGATTCAGATACATTTGCGTATCTTTCGGCGGGCGTAGCGTATCTCAGATACACTACGCCGCCGTAACTTACAGTTGTAAGTTACGGCGGCGTAGTGTAACTGGGCCGGCGTAAGCCCGCCTAATTCAAATGTGGAGGAGGTGGGCGTGTTTTATGTTAATTACTCGTGACCCCACGTAAATGACGCTTTTTACGAACGGCGCATGCGCCGTCCATGCACGTATTCCAGTGCGCATGCTCCAAATTACGCCGCAAAGCCTCATTGGTTTCGACGTGAACGTAACTTATGCAAAGCCCTATTCGCGAACGACTTACGCAAACTTCGACGCTGGCCCGACGTCCATACTTAACATTGGCTACGCCTCATATAGCAGGGGTAACTTTACGCCGGAAAAAGCCTTACCTAAACGACGTAAATCGGCGTATCTACCTAATTTGCATATTCAACACGGAAGTCTAGGGAAGCGCCCCTAGCGGTCAGCGTAAATATTGCACCCTAAGATACAACGGCGTAGGAGACTTAGGCTGCATTCACACCTGAATGCGGCGTATTGTACCGCGATTTGCCGCAACAAATTGCGTCGTTTTGTCCCGCGATTTGCAGCGACAAAACGCTTTGTTTTTAGCCTACAATACGCCGGAGGGGTGATTGAAACATTGTCGGCTATGCCGAACGCCGAAAGCCGCCTGAAAAAAAGGGTCTGGGACTTGTTTTGAGCTTTAGGCGTACGGCGTTTCGGTGTTCGGCGTGGAGATGTGAACGTGAATGTTAAATCACCCCTCCAGCGTATTGCAGGCTGCAATAGCGTCGGGCTTCAGGCGTTAAAACGCCTAGGTGTGAATGGAGCCTTACGCCGCTCGTATCTAGGCAACATTGAGGCGTATCTGATTCTATGAATTCTATGAATCAGACGCAGAGATGCGACGGCTCGCATTCGGAGTTACGACGGCGTATCTGGAGATACGCAGACGTAACTCCTTTCTGAATCTAGGCCCTAGACTTTGAAATATTTGCCCACTCTTCTTTCCAGAACTGCTCAAGTTCAGTTAAATTTGATGGTGACCATTTGTGGACTGCAGTCTTCAAGTCATTCCACAGATTTTCAATGGGATTTAGGTCTGGACTCTGACTAGGCCATGCAAGGACATTCACCTTTTTCTCCTTCAACCGCTGTATGTTTGCTGTGTGTCCAAATATCATTCAAAAAGGTCAAAAGGCCAGGACTCTTCAGATATGGCCAACTTGGGTTTCGAAATGTTCTTCAGCATGAGAAGTATCCATTTAAATAAATTTCAGCTAGCTTTGAAAAGTAAAAAACAAAAAACAATATGTCGGTGATAAATAAATAGGATAAGACTTGAATACGTTTTGTGTATATCATTAGAGCCTGGAGACAGGAGTTCCTTGGCAGGGGTTCCATGGGATCATTGCCCCTGAGCAATATTTCTTGCCCTATCGTTTATGAGGACAATATGGTCTTTGTTATTAGAGAGTGTGAAGTGCCCGCCGAGGGAAGAGGAAGCCCCTAATGGAGTCTTGAATAGACCACTGAACGGGGATAATAAAAGTTTCTGTAGACTTCCTTGGCCGACAGGTGCTTCCTATAATACTTCTATTCATTCATGTTTTAGACTCGGCAGAGGCTGCCAAGATCCTGAGTTCACCAGTGAGGTAACGTTGTCCTCTGGTTTCTTCGGGATTTAAGCCTTAGTCGTTTACATGGGGGATTTATTAGTGTTTGCGCTTATGTTTGAGAAAACACTGTTACATAGTTACTTAGGATCAAAAAGGTCAAAGCTCAGCAATATGAAACACAACATAAGACCCTTCAATGCATGTAGGTGCCCCTATTTACTAAACCACCAAGCCAACGTCTTCACCTTTCATTAAAAACTCTTCTAATATTTAATAAACCATATTGATCCGCACTTTATATTATTCTTCCCCATATTCATCATGCTTTATGTTGACCTCTATTTTGTTGGACAATCCAGTGTAAAATAAAAAAAGCCCCCCTCGATCTACAGTCTCCTGGCTCGCTGAATGAACTCAGCCCAGGAAATATGATTATCCAGGAGCTATGGCTATGTCTGTACACATCCTACATGAAGCCTAAAACTGCCGGCCGGGCCCCCTTGTAAAGTGACAGGGCCTGGGCCCTCTACAGGAGGCCCGGTGGTACCCCCTTATCAGCGGCCCTCTGAAGAGGTAGTTCTTTCATTTTGTGTCCATAGTGCTTAGTATCAACAGTGTAATAAGTATGGTCACGGATTACAAAGTGTAAACTGTGCAAGTGCTCTGCACGTGTCTAAGTTTGGAGTATCGCCTTAATGCTGATTTCACATGACCACAGTTCCTGCCTAAGGTTTAGGCATTAGCAAACACAGTTCCACAGTGTCCCTTCTAGGGCGCCTTGAGCCCCGCCTACAGGCTGTTTTGGTGGCAAAAAAGGGACCTACTCAATATTAGGTGGATGGTCATACAATCATAGTCTAGTAAATCTTCCAATCGCACACCTTCCTGGGGAAACGGCTCAAAAGTACAAAAATGGGTGCTGAAGCGATCACCAGCTGGGTACTGGAACAATCAACCACATGAACATTTTCGCCAGCACACCACGGATCGTATATAACGTCCAAAAAAGTTTTAATGCACATAAAACATCACAAGAGGTTGCATTGTTTCGAGGCCGCATAGGACCTCTTCATCACTTGCCTGACGAAGAGGTCCTATGCGGCCTCGAAACGTTGCACCTTTTGTGATGTTTTCTGTGCATTAAAACTTTTTTGGACGTTATATACGATCCGTGGTGTGCTGGCGAATATGTTCATGTGGTCATACAATCATGACTGATCGGTGTATACTTCAGCTGAACAACGGACAAAGGCACAATTCAGCATTTGATTCAACTCCTTTATCATATTAAAACTGGGTACATACCCTAGAGCAGTTCTCCACATTATCAAGACCAGGGTCCTGTAAATTCTTCCGAAACCTTCCAAGCCCCAACGCAGCGGTAAAAAATAAATAAATAATAATTAAAAAAGTATACTCACACAATAAAAGTATGGGAATGCAAAATATGTATTGGAATTCTAGAAGGCCCTAGATATGTGAATTCTGGAAGGGGTTAGGGGATTCTGCAGCAGACTTGGTGGCCTTGTAGGGCATGAGGTTTATAGAGAGGACACTGTGGGCTTTGTATGGGTTGACTGGGGGTCAGTGCCGCGGCTGGGGGGCACTGTCAGAGGTTGAAGTTTCCGCAGTTTGGGGAGGCACTCTAGGAGGCTAGGTAGCACTGTGGGAGGTTGGGGGGCACTATGGTGAATGAAGGTTCTCAGTGTGGATGGTTGAGGGGCACTTCAGGCAATTATGGAAAGTTGGGAGCACTATGGGAACTGGGAGACACTTTGGGGCACTGTTGGATGTTGGGGGCACTATGGGAGGCTGGAGGCACTGCAGCAAGCTAGGGAACATTGCAGGGGCCTGGGGGACACTGTGGAGCACAGTTGGAGGTTAAGGGCACTCTGGGAGGCTGGATGCACTGTAGCAGGCTGGGGGCACTCTGGGAGGCTGGGTAGCACTGTAAGAGATTTGGGAGCACTGTGGGGACCAGGGGAGGGCTGGCAGCCTTAGGCCTGGGGGGCAGGTTCAGTCAATTGGCCCATTGAACCACCGAATCAGCATGGCCATCCATAGCCCATCTGGTTTTTCAATGCAGCCTTACCAGTGCAGTCAACTCCAGTGCCCATCAATGCAGCCTGATAACTGGGGCAGGTTACATGGGGTGTATGGGGGGATGGGGGGGTCAGCTATGGGTGTCAGGGTCTCTCACCACAGTGATCTCAGCAGGTCCTTGCACGCCACGGCCTCCTGGGGGGGTAATGCTCTTGGTCCTGGGGTCAAGTTGCAGCCAGCACCCAGCCCTGTGTTCCGACTCCCTGGCACACCCTGCTTCCAAGAATCCAGTCTCCGGGAGTTGTAGTTTCCTCTGCACTGCTCTGTTTTCCACCCACCGGGAGCTTGAGCGTGGACTACAACTCCCAGAATGCAACAGCTAGTGGTCGGCCGCCGTTGCCATGCCCCCAGCCCAACTTCCTAGACCAGAATAAAAAATAAAATGGTAGTGGCTGCCGGCCATAAGTCAGGGCAGCCTGGGAGGCAATTGCCACCCTGCCACCCGGCCCAGCCCTCCCCTGGTGGGGACTGAGGGCTGACGTGTGCAACTAGTATAGGTAAGTTTAATTATGATGGGATGTTGGGAATACTATGAGAACTGGAAGACACTGTGGTAAGTTAGGGGATGGATCTGCAGCTGCAGTGGGCCATGGCCTGGTGGCTTAGAACTTCTTCTCTAGATAAAGAGCCCTTATACTGCCTGTATGTGCAATAAGAAGTTTGCATCCATGGCTGAATTGGGCCAACATCTGTTGTCTGATTGAAGTTTATGGAATACGCTTTACCAGACTTTTCCTTCATTATTTTGGGGCACTTGAACTTGTTTGTATGACGTCAGCAGACTTGACTCCCAAACAATAATACTGCCTGGCTTTACTGCAATATCGATCACTGTCTCTGAGGTCTATTTATAAGTCATTAGACAGGAAGGTCACCAGGAGGCGAAACTGACTCCCGATATGATAAATGAAAAGACAGGAAGATTGAAGAAAATAGAATCCTACTCATACAGACTATGGACAGAACTACGTCCTATGTGTCCTTCTATTGCTTCCGATATGGCGGGTCACACCGGGGGCTCATGTCTACATTTTATAAAGGACTTTGGTGAAGGTCATTGTCTTTCTCTATATAGAAGACCCCTCTTCCTCTGCTGATAACTGATCAGGGTTGCTCTTTTCTCACAGTCAATTACGGGAAAATGGACAAGGTGGAGAAGGAAATGCAATTCTTCTGAATTACAGACTGAGACAACTGCTCAGAACACAATGGAGAGCGAAAATCAATATAAGAGAGATATTTTGGACCACATTATAGCTGAACTCCAGGCAAGGATTAAAAAAACACAAGAGATTTGTATTTCTGTCCAACCAGTTCTGAAATATACACAGCCCTGTCTGTGTCGAATGAAAGGTCCCTCCGCTGCGCACTGTGGTTATATCTACTGGCTTCTATGTCACAATGGTGCTCTGTAGTGGTGTAGAGCTGGCCAATGAAACCAACCCCAACGTAGGGGACCAACCATTCAACACACCAATAAGTGTGTCAGATGTTGAAGGTTTCCCAGCTGGGTAGCTCCTGAAGAGAGTGGAAGCTGAATTATGGCCTTGCTTGCTGACTTGCACAGTTGTACAGTCTCCTTTCCTGTACTGAAATGGATTTCACTGCAACTCAACCTTTTGACTGTGCAGGAACCCTTGAAATCATTTTCAGGTCTCAAGAAACCTATGCTAAAAATGTAATATATATACAGCTCATGATATATTGGCCACACCGCACTGGTGGTCACTGGTCAATGAGAAAATAGCCCATACCGGTTAGTGAAAATAATGCCTTGATACATTGGTGATCAGTGGGAAGATTGTGCCTTACATTTGTAATCAGTGGTAATGGTAGTCAAAATGTTCCTTATGTTGGTAGTCATTGGAAAGAATGTTCCTTATGTTGGTAGTCAATGGGAAGAATGTTAATTATGTTGGTAGTCAATGGGAAGACTACATTATGTTGGTAGTCAATGGGAAAAATGTTCCTTGTGTTGGTGGTCAATAGGAAGACTGTTCCTTATGTTGGTGGTCAATAGGAAGAATGTTCCTTAAGTTTGTGGTCAATGGGAAGAACGTTCCTTACGTTGGTGTTTAATGGGAAGAAGGTTCCTTATGTTGGAATACAATTTGAAGAATGTTCCTTATGTTGGTAGTCAATGGGAAGAAGGTTCCTTACGTTGGTGGTCAAGAGGAAGTATGTTCCTTATGTTGTGGTCTGTGGGAAGAATGTTCCTTATGTTGGTGGGGTGGTCAATAGGAAGACTGTTCCTTATATTGGTGGTCAATAGAAAGAATGTTCCTTATGTTGGTGGTCAATGAGAAGAATGTTCCTTATTCTGGTGGTCAATGGGAAGAAGGTTCCATAAGTTGGTGGTCAATGGAAAGAAGGTTCCTTATGTTGGTAGTCAATTTGAAGAATGTTCCTTATGTTGGTAGTCTATGGAAAGAAGGTTCCTTACGTTGGTGGTCAAGAAGAAGTATGTTCCTTATGTTGGTGGTCTGTGGGAAAAGTGTTCCTTATGTTGGTGGTCTGTGGGAAGAATGCTCCTTATATTGGTGGTCTGTGGGAAGAATGTTCCTTATGTTGGTGGTCAATAGAAAGCACGGTCCCTATGCTGTTGGTCAAGGGGAAGAATGTTCTTGATGCTGGTGGTCAATGGGAAGATGTTTTCTTATGTTGGTAGTCAATAGGAAAAATGTTGCTTATGTTGGTAGTCAATGGGAAGAATGTTCTTTACATTTTTGGTCAATGGGAAGAAGTTTCCTTATGTTGGTAGTCAATTGGAAGAATGTTCCTTATGTTTGTGGCCAGTGGAAAGAAGGTTCCTTATGTTTGTATTCAATAGGAAGAAGGTTCCTTATGTTGGTGGGCAAGGGAAAGAATGTTCCTTATGTTGGTGGGCAAGGGGAAAAATGTTCCTTATGTTGGTGGGCACTGGGCAAGGGGAAGAATGTTCCTTATGTTGGTAGTCAATTGGAAGAATGTTCCTTATGTTTGTGGCCAGTGGAAAGAAGGTTCCTTATGTTTGTATTCAATAGGAAGAAGGTTCCTTATGTTGGTGGGCAAGGGAAAGAATGTTCCTTATGTTGGTGGGCAAGGGGAAAAATGTTCCTTATGTTGGTGGGCACTGGGCAAGGGGAAGAATGTTCCTTATGTTGGTGGTCTGTGAGAAGAATGTTCCTTATGTTGGTGCTCAAGGAAAGAATGTTCCTTATGCTGGTGGTCTGTGGCAAGATTGTTCCTTATGCTGGTGGTCAAGGTAAAGAATGTTCCATATGTTGGTGGTCAGTGGGAATAATTGCCCCTTATTTTGTCGGTCAGTAGGAAGAATTTTTCTTTCGTTGGTGGTCGGTGAAATTTTTTTCCTTACACTGGTGATAGGTGGGGAAAATGCTCTTTAAGTTGGTGGTCAATGGGAAGAATGCTCTTCATGTTTGTGGTCCATGGGAATAAGGTACCTTATGTTGGTGGTCAGTAGGAAGGATGCCTCCGTTGTTGGAGGTTAGTAGTAAAGAATGTTCCTCTTACGACAGCTAATAAAACCATTGGTGTCATTGGTTTACATGCCAAGGGGAGAAGCTACTACTGCTCACTGCTAAAGGAACCCCTAGAAACCGTTGGAGGAAATCTATATTTCCACAGAAGGGATGGTTGTAATATGAATGTTGTAATAGGAATGTAATATGGGTAACTAACCTGTAAGGCCAGAAATTCGGTATCTATATCAGGGGGAAGAGAGGACAACCAAGAGTAGATAGATACCCCCACATGCAACTCAGGAAGACAAGGGCGATGAAGAGGCCAAATATCAAGAGACTCCAGCCTAGCTTGCACTGTAGAGATTACTGGGTGCGGAGATAAAGGAATCAAACATAGACCTAGTAGGAATGAAAATAACCCCCATTGAGTGACTAAAGAGAGAGAAAAGACTTGCAAGGATAGCAATAGCAGCTGGGACTATTTCAGCAAACAAAACAGAGCAATCAGCAGTGGAGGATTAACCTCCACATATGGACAGATCTAATAATAGATGCAGCTCCCTTGCTCACCTGAGTATCAGCCTCTAAAGGTATCCCCCTAGACGACCATCCACCGCACCATCCAGCAGGTGAAGCCTGCTAGATATAGTCCTCAACCCGGCGTCTGACAACACAGCGATCAGCGCCGGTGTGTGGCGTCACCGGGTCAGATCCCTACAATGCACATGCGAGTGGCGTGCACGAAGGCACATGAGAGTCGTGGATCAAAGGAGCCATGCCGCATTATTTTGCGTGATGAAGAGCGTGGCTCCAAAATGTTGCTTGTCTGCTGTAATTTTGTGATCGCTGATTAACCACTTCAGCCCCGGAATAATTTACTCCCTTCCCGACCAAAGCACTTTTTGCGATTCGGCACTGAGTTGCTTTAACTGCCAAATGCGCGGTCGTCCAACGTCGCACTCAAACAAAATTTACATTCTTTTTATTCCCACAAATAGAGATTTATTTTTGTGGTATTTGATCACCTCTGCGGTTTAGATTCTTTGCGCTATAAACAAAAATAGAGCGACAATTTTGAAAAAAAAAGCAATTTTTACTTTTACTTTTTTACTTATAGTCAATTGTTGTACTACTTGGGTACCACCAGCATGTCATATTTTACATGAGTAGTACCCTCTAGTGTTCAACTAGTATAGGTAGATTAAGGACAGGTCTCTGATACCTCCACCTGGATCTAGAAACCTGGAGAAGCTTCTGGAAGTTAGTGGGTGGAGGCCAGGAGGTTCTGATCTGCATACTTGAGGGAATTCGGCCAATCCCCAGGCAGAAGGCACTGGCATTGTGGCTAGGTCAGCCTTTAAATATGGTGGAGTCTGGCCAGAAGGGTAATCGGGTGTGTGAAGCATGTAATTCTCCCTGCTTGTTTTAGATATATTGTGTGTGTTAGAGGTAAAAAGGGTTCATGTGTTACAGGCTGATTGATATGTTAATGACCCTTCCTCAGCCAGCTCCCTAGTTCAAATGGTAATTGATTTATTGTGGGTGGGAAGGAGACCGGCCTTACTGTTTACAATGATTAGATAAGTGGCTCATGTTAATTATTCTGATTGCTTCATTGTGGTCAGGCTGTTACACCTAGTAATTAACTCCACTGATGTCCTTATCTAAAGAAAATGTGTTTTCAGGTCGGCTCCGAATTGTCTGGCTATATTCTGTATGAGAACTCCAGAGTGGGTGAAAAGGGGGTGGAGCTCCCATTGTTCCTTGATTAAGGATTTAGCTTGTAAAACTGTATTTATAACCAGCAGCAAGCTGCCAATAAATCAGTCTTGGTTCCAGCCTTCAGTCTTGACTCATGTATGGATGATCCTGTGATGTTCTTGTATGGAGAGGAGGGAATGCTTGACGGGGATATCATACCGATACCGTCACAGGGTGGAAGTGCCGAGGTTGCTTTTGTGTGGCCTGGAGGGGATCCCAGGTCCAGGAGCTCTGCCTCCAGGAAGGAGCTGAGGAAGGGAAGGCGAGGAATCTCCATTACCTTTGGACATCGTGCAGCGGTCGGCAAGCGGTTAAAGTTTTTGGACCTATTTTTGGAAATCCTGGTGTGCTGGTGACATTACTTTCTTTGACTATACACGGTTCCAGCTGTTGGTCGCTTCAGCACCCATTTATACATACAGCCATCTTTACAGGAATTTGTGCGTTGGGAATATTGCATTGAAAAATGTGCAGGCGTGGGATGGACTGGGAAACACTCCCCAGTACCGCCCAACACCCGGGGGATCACATATACACCTAGGGAAGAGAATAGGACAAAGCTGATGCCTATAGTACCAATAGGGCTCACCTTAAAGTGATTGTTTACCTAAATCCAGAGGCGTTGCTAGGGGGTGGCTATTGAGGCTATAGCCCCATATCTGGGGCCCGTAACCCGAGTCTCTAGGGCAGGGGTCAGCACCCGGCCAACCACTGCTGAATGTGGTCACCTGGCCTGCGGACATTTCCACCGCTGTCCTCTTCATTGGACAGCGTCTAGGGATCAGTATAGTATCACAGGGTTGGATGGGGGCGGGAACCGCAGGAGTTAACTTTATTTCATTAAATAGCAGGTGAAGGGGACAGAGGACAATACGGTGGGGTGCTGGGACAGAGGACACTAAGGTGGGGTGAAGGGGACAGAGGACACTACGGTGGGGTGAAAGGGACAGAGGACACTACAATGGGGTGCAGGGGACACTAAGGTGGGGTGCAGGGGACAGAGGACACTACGGTGGGGTGCAGGGGACAGAGGACACTACGGTGGGGTGCAGAGGACAGAGGACAGTACGGTGGGGTGCAGGGGACAGAGGACACTACGGTGGGGTGCAGGGGACAGAGGACACTACGGTGGGGTGAAGGGGACAGAGGACACTACGGTGGGGTGAAGGGACAGAGGACACTAAGGTGGGGTGAAGGGGACAGAGGACACTACGGTGGGGTGAAGGGAACAGAGGACACTACGGTGGGGTGCAGGGGACAGAGGACACTACGGTGGGGTGCAGGGGACAGAGGATATATACATATACATGTGTATGTCCCCCCAACCGTATGACTTTCTTTACTTCGCTGCTATGGGCTCTAGCCTCGGATCTTTTGTAGACCTAGCAACGCCCCTGCCTAAATTATAGTGAAATAGAGAATGTTACCAAAATTAAACAGTGATTATCAAATATAAACATAAAAAAAGGGGACTAAATCTAAATGAAAAGAGTTGGCCTAATATATTGATCAACCATGCCACAATGGACAATGCTACCAAGATGGAGCTTGGCTCCTCTGTAATCATTGGAGCAGATAGTGATTAATTTGGGCTGTTCTGGATCTCACAGGTTGCAGGTTTGACTGTTTCCCCCTGCCTTCTAAGAGGATTCTAGAACATAGGTGCTGGAAAAGTCAAATAGAAAGCTTAAATATTTATTGTGCTTCGGCCAATCCCTGGGGGGTAAGTGGCTGTGGGGACATAAATATTTTGGGGTTCAGAGCAGCCAGGTTCTTGTCCTGCTGGAGAAGTTCCAAAGCCTCAGGGGCTACTGCCCCTCTGAGGCAGGTCTGTTGGCGTTTTCTGAGGTCCCAGCTATAGCAGAGGGGGGTCGGGCTATTTCTAAGAATCTTTGGAGCTATGTAAATGACTTCACCTAAGGATATGGTCTGGAGAATTCACTGAAGAATGCCTGGCAATGTGAGTAGCTGTCTTGTGACAGCAGGTGCATGCTATGTGCACCTTAACGCATGTGCTTTGCTGTAAATGGGCCCTACTTTGCATATTAGCGTCCCTGTCCTGATAGCACTGCAGGCACAGCATTATGGGCTAGATTCAGAAAGGAGTTACGTCGGCGTATCTCCAGATACGCCGTTGTAACTCTGAATGCGGGCCGTCGCATCTCGGAATCAGATACGCCTCAATGTTGCCTAGATACGAGGGGCGTAAGTCTCCTACACGTCGTATCTTAGGGTGCATATTTACGCTGGCCGCTAGGTGGCGCTTTCATTGATTTACGTGTAGAATATGCAAATGAGCTAGATACGCCGATTCAGAAACGTACGTGCGCCCAGCGCATTTTTTACGTAGTTTATGTAATGCTTTTTCCGGCGTAAAGTTACCCCTTCTATATGAGGCGTAGCCAATGTTAAAGGGGTTTTCCACCCATTTTGTAAGTTTATTAAAAGTCAGCAGCTACAAAAAGTGTAGCTGCTGGCTTTTAATAAACCGACACTTACCTGCTCCACGGCTCCAGCGACGCGCCGGACGGGGCTCCGCTCCTCGCCCCCCCCTCGCCGGCCGGCGTCTTCATGCTCAGTGTGGGCACCCGGCCGTGACAGCTTTCGGCTTCACGGCCGGGCACCCATTGCGCATGCGCGCGCGGCCCGGCGAGGCGCCGTCTGATTGGACAGGCGATCGCCGAGGACCTGTCACGTGTCCTGGGCGATCGCCTACAGCAGCCCCTTCCTGTAGGTGATTAAGCTTAATCGCCAAGGCGATTAGGCTTAATCGTCTACCCGGAAGGAGGAAGTGGGACAGGAAGTCCCACTCCTCCTGAAGCCCCCACTCCCCCCCCCCCAAAAAAATTACATGCCAAATGTGGCATGTAAGGGGGTGAGGAGTGGGATAAGCGGAAGTTCCAAATTTGGGTGGAACTCCGCTTTAAGTATGGACGTCGGGACAGCGTCGAATTTTGCGTTGTTTACGTCGTTTGTGTAAGTCGTACGCGAATAGGGCTGTACGTAAGTAAGCATTGACTATTTGCGGCGTGATTTCGAGCATGCGCACTGGGATACTTTCACGGACGGCGCATACGCTGTTCATTAAACGCATCAATTACGTGGGGTCACGACTATTTTGCATACAACACGCCCCCTACCAGCCTATTTTGAATTAGGCGGGCTTACGCCGGCCCATATACGCTACACCGCCGTAACTTCGGGCACAAGTTCTTTCTGAATACAGGACTTGCCTGTCAATGTTACGGCGGCGTAGCGTATATGAGATACGCTACGCCCGCCTAAAGATAGGCATTAGTGTCTGAATCTAGCCCTATGAGGTCATGGCGCACCTTGCCCTATGACGTCATGACGCAACTTGCCTGGACTACACCTCTTGCATATCATTACAACACATAAACATCCACTACTACTAGACACACATTAGCTACTTGGCCCACCGCTAAGCAGACGCGGGGGTTAATTACAAAGATAAACATCTTACAGAAACTAATGACCCCTCGGGGCGGAAAGCCCACATCCTTACAAACAACAATAAGGACGGAGGACTTCCTAGGCAATCGCAACTTTTTCTCTTCCACCTTACAGGAGAAAACAAGCGCCTTTAAACAATGGCCGCCCGGTCGCACGTGTAAATAGGAATAAAACAAAAGCATGTGAATGGAGGAAGCTAATCCGAACGTGCGTCCGCAGGGAGTACGAAGCCCCCCCACCGCGAAGCCCTCCCCCCCCTTTCTCCCGGTGTATTTATTGTTTGTATTAATTACAATTCCATCTCGTCAGTTTTGACAAATATGAGAAAACGACGGCCGGCATACAGATGTTGGCCGGGGCCAAGTCGAGGTTCCCACAGCAGGAGGAAACCGAGGCTGACAAAGACACAGGAGAAGTGGAGGAAGTGTCCGCCGAGCTCCGCCGAGAGAAGAGGGGGAAAAAGAGTTCCCTGTTTTGTAAGGATGGGTTGTGAACGTTTCTAATACAGAGATTAACCTTGTAAATTGTTTGTTGGATTCCTCTTTATTCTTTGAGAACGACTCTCGTCTTCTGTTCATATCCTCCCCCCCTCCCCCGGGCCTGTTCCTCCATGAGGAAATGGAAGGTGAAGGTCTACTGTCTCAGCACAATGGTCAACATGTAGCTAGCAGGGGTCAGGCCAGTCAAACTTTCAATGTTACCAGATTGGGAACGTCTCGGTTGTAGAGCAACAATACGATTAAAATGTGCCAAACTACTCAGTCAGCTTAAGGTATCGAAACCCAAGGTCAACAAATATAATATATTGCAGGTTAGCGGGTCAGCTTTTCTCAACCAGGGTGCTGTTCCGCGTCAAGTATTTTTGCACAGTGGTGTGGATGGGATGGCTGCCGGCACCATGGTAATGCAGTGGCGGCTGGTGCTCCAAATTTTTGGGGGGACTCAAACTGAAAAAAAAAATACATTAATTGCAGCCTCACTGTGCCCATCAAATGCAGCTACTGTGCCCATTAATTGCCACCACTGTGCCCATCAAACACAGCCACTGTACCCATAAATTGCCACCACTGTGCCATCAAACGCAGCCTCTGAAACCATCAAATGCAGCCACTGTACCCATAAATTGCCACCACTGTGCCATCAAACACAGCCACTGTGCCCATCAAATGCAGCCACTGTGCCCATCAAATGCAGCCACCGTGCCCATCAAACGCAGCCACTGTGCCCATCAAACGCAGCAACTGTGCCCATCAAGCGCAGCCACTGTGCCCATCAAACACAGCAACTATGCCCAAAAATAGCCGCCACTGTGCCATCAAACGCAGCCACTGTAACCATCAAACGCAGCCACTGTACCCATAAATTGCCACCACTGTGCCATCAAGCACAGCCACTGTGCCTATCAAATGCAGCCACTGTGCCCATCAAATGCAGCAACTGTGCCCATCAAACGCAGCAACTGTGCCCATCAAATGCAGCCACTGTGCCCATCAAATGCAGCCACTGTACCCATAAATTGCCACCACTGTGCCATCAAACGCAGCCTCTGAAACCACCAAACGCAGCCACTGTACCCATAAATTGCCACCACTGTGCCATCAAACACAGCTACTGTGCCTATTAAATGCAGCCACTGTGCCCATCAAACGCAGCAACTGTGCCCATTAAACGCAGCAACTGTGCCCATCAAATGCAGCCACTGTGCCCATCAAGCGCAGCCACTGTGCCCATCAAACGCAGCCACTGTGCACATAAATAGCCGCCACTGTGCCATCAAACGCAGCCACTGTAACCATCAATTGCTGCCAGTGTGCCCCATCAATTTTTGGGGGGCGCAAACTGAAAAAAAAAATACATTAATTGCAGCCTCACTTTGCCCATGAAACACAGCTACTGTGCCCATTAATTGCCGCCACTGTACCCATCAAACGCAGCCACTGTGCCCATCAAACGCAGCCACTGTACCCATAAATTGCCACCACTGTGCCATCAAACACAGCCTCTGAAACCATCAAACGCAGCCACTGTACCCATAAATTGCCACCACTGTGCCATCAAGCACAGCCACTGTGCCCATCAAATGCAGCCACTGTGCCATCAAACGCAGCCACTGAAACCATCAAACACAGCCACTGTACCCATAAATTGCCACCACTGTGCCATCAAGCACAGCCACTGTGCCCATCAAATGCAGCCACTGTGCCCATCAAACGCAGCAACTGTGCCCATCAAACGCAGCAACTGTGCCCATCAAACGCAGCCACTGTTCCCATCGAACACAGCCACTATGCCCAAAAATAGCCACCACTGTGCCATCAAACGCAGCCACTGTAACCATCAATTGCTGCCAGTGTGCCCCATCAATTGCCGCCAATGTGACCCATCAATTGCCGCCACTGTAACCATTAATTGCTGCCAGTGTGCCCCATCAATTGCCGCCAATGTGCCCCATCAATTGCCGCCAGTGTGCCCCATTAATTGCCGACAATTTTTGGGGGGCGCAAACTGAAAAAAAAATACATTAAACGCAGCCACTGTGCCATCAAACGCAGCCATTGTGCCCATCAAACGCAGCCACTGTACCCATAAATTGCCACTACTGTGCCATCAAGCGCAGCCACTGTGCCATCAAACGCAGCCACTGTACCCATCAAACGCGGCCACTGTACCCATCAATTGCCGCCAGTTTGCCCCATCAATTGCCACCAGTTTGCCCCATCAAATGCTGCCAGTGTCCCCCACCCCTGCCCGGCACTTACCTGTCTGGGGTCAGCGCATTCCTCCACGCTTCCTCTGAGTCCTCAATGTCGTCTCCCGTCCTCTTCTGCTATGATTGGATGCCTGATAGGTGTTCAATCACAGCGCCTGTCGCTTCAGCCAATCAGGTGACAGGTAATCAGAACCGGTGCACCTGATTGGCTGAGAGGCGGGTCAGTGTTAGGGAAGCGATTTATTCACACTGTGTAAACAGCGAACGCACAGAATTGCCCTCTCTGTTTACCAATTTGGAAGCCTACGGCTCTAATCAGGATGCCTATTAGGCCTCGTACACACGGCCGAGGAACTCGACGTGCCAAACACGTCGAGTTCAGCCCTGAAGCCGCCGAATTCTGCCGAGAAACTCTGTCGTGTGTACGAGGCCTTTGAGGGAACGGCTCTAATCACACACTTCCAAAAACACCACCACAGCTGTAATTCAGATGCCCGGCTCCCGACAAGGGGGGCGGCAGCAGCGACAATAGTTAGATTCATGCAATGCATGAATCTATCTATTGGAGAATGACGGGTGCAGGAGGGAGAGGGTGGCACTCCTGCTCCCTCTATGGACGCACCGCCACTGCATGGCACTATTACAGGGAAGTTGGCATTCTAACAGCCCCAGCTTTCAGAAGGGGACAGAAGACCTCTTTGGTTAGAGACCTGCTCTACCTCCTGCCCAATGCCACGTTGTCACAGCCGCACATCTCTATGGAGCGCCGCATGTCAGCGGATATATGTCCACTGACATTTGACCCGATTCGATCCGCTAAAATCAGACGGATGGTGATACTTCGCCATCCGTCCATGGCGGATCGAATCGGGTGAGATCTGATGAAAATGCTGTCCGTTTTCATCAGATCTCTCCATAGGAGACAGCGGCACTGCACAAGCCCCTCCCCGCTCAGTGAGCAGAGAGGGACTTGTCATCCGCCGGCTCAGCGGAGATTTCCGGAGAGATTTCCCGCTGAGCTGGCGGGAGCTGGCGGACTCCACTGAGACGGAGGCCGCCTAGTGTGAAAGGGGCCTAAAAGGATGTATCTATTTTTAGTTTGTGTGTAAACATTTACACTATACTGTATTACTAAAAGTATTGGGACGCCTGCCTTTACATTCACAGGAACTGTAGTGGCGGCTGGTGCTTAATATTTTTTGGTGGGGCAGTAAACCAAAGTCAAACCCCCTGCGGGACACAGATGGGAATGCGGCGATCACCACCCTCCCGCGGGAGACGGATGGGAATGCGGCGAACATGCCCCCCCCCCCCCCCCGGAAGGCGGACGGGAATGCTGCGGCGATCAGAGGCCTCCTTAGGAAGGAGGCAGATCAGGCAGACATGGATCCAGGCTGCAGCTCCTCGCTCCAGGGCCATTGCTTCTCCTCCAGGCTGAACAGGAAGTGGGTCCTGACTGAGGAGCATTGAGGACATCGCATGGCGCCCGCGGGCAGGCGTGGGGGGGCACACTGGCGGCATTTGATGGGGCACAGCGGGAGCATTTGATATGGCAGAGTGGCAGCATTTGATGGCACAATGGGGGCATTTGATATGGCACAGTGGCAGCATTTGATGACACGGTGGGAGCAATTTATGGGCACAGTGGGAGCATTTGATGGGGCACAATGGGAGCATTTCATATGGCACAGTGGCAGCATTTGATGGGCACAGTGGGAGCATTTGATGGGAACAGTGGCTCTGTTTGATGGGACCAGTGGCTCTGTTTGATGGGACCAGTGGCTCTGTTTGATGGGCACAGTGGCGACATTGATGGCACAAGGGCTGCATTTGATGGGCACTGTGACTGCGTTTGATGGGCACAGTGGCTGCGTTTGATGGGCACAGTGGCAGCAATTGATGGCCCAGTGGTGGCAATTGATGGGCACAGTGGCTGCGTTTGATGGGCACAGTGGCGGCAATTGACAGGCACAGTGGCTGCATTTGATGGTACAGTTGCTGCATTTAATGGGCACCATGGCGGCAATTGATGGGCACAGTGGCTGCGTTTGATGGCACAGTGACAGCGATTGATGGGCACAGTAGCTGTGTTTGATGGCACAGTGGCTGCGTTTGATGGCACAGTGAGGCTGCATTGAAGAGAAGAAGCTGGGACAGCCGCACTCCTAAAATGTTCCTTTTTATTAAAACTGGTTACAGAACATCACACGTCACAGCAAACAATCAGGAAAAGGCTAACGCGTTTCACACTGTGCTTCAGTGCTTATTCATAGCTCAGTGAGGCTGCAATTGATGTTTTTTTTGTTGATTTTTTCTGTTTCTTTGTGCCCCCCCCCTAAAAAATTTGAGCACCGACAGCCACTGGTCTCCGCTCTTATTCATCCCATAGTTGTTCTATCGGGTTAAGATCCATGTCTTTATGGACCTTGCTTTGTGCACTGGTCCAAATCATTTGGTGGAGGGGGGAATTACCGTGTTTCCCCGAAAATAAGCCCTACCCCGAATATAAGACCTAGCGTGATTATTGGGGAGGGCTGCAATATAAGCCCTACCCCAAAAATAAGCCCTAGTAAAGTAATTGAAAAAACTGTGGTCTGTTTTGTAGGACGATCGTACTGTATGGAGTGCAGTGTGTCTCCCCTTGTGACTGTACCGCATTATAAAATACTTTATTAGCAGCCACTGCTGACCCGCCGGAGGTTTTCTTCTTTCCTCCTCGCTGACATCTGCTGCCCCTCCCTTTTCAGTGCACGGAGCGGGCTGACGTCACCGTGGATCTCATGTCTTCCCCCTTCTCTTCTCCTCCCAGCTTACGTCTGTGGCCCCTCCCTCTTCAGTGCACGGAGCGGGCTGACGTCACCGGGGATCTCGTGTCTTCCCCCTTCTCTTCTCCTCCCAGCTTACGTCTGCGGCCCCTCCCTCTTCAGTGCACGGAGCGGGCTGACGTCACCGGGGATCTTGTGTCTTCCTCCTTCTCTTCTCCTCCCAGCTTACGTCTGTGGCCCCTCCCTTTTCAGTGCACGGAGTGGGCTGACGTCACCGGGGATCTCGTGTCTTCCCCCTTCTCTTCTCCTCCCAGCTTACGTCTGCGGCCCCTCCCTCTTCAGTGCACGGACCGGGCTGACGTCACCGGGGATCTTGTGTCTTCCTCCTTCTCTTCTCCTCCCAGCTTACGTCTGTGGCCCCTCCCTTTTCAGTGCACGGAGTGGGCTGACGTCACCGGGGATCTTGTGTCTTCCCCCTTCTCTTCTCCTCCCAGCTTACGTCTGTGGCCCCTCCCTTTTCAGTGCACGGAGTGGGCTGACGTCACCGGGGATCTTGTGTCTTCCTCCTTCTCTTCTCCTCCCAGCTTACGTCTGTGGCCCCTCCCTCTTCAGTGCACGGAGCGGGTTGACGTCACCGGGGATCTCGTGTCTTCCCCCTTCTCTTCTCCTCCCAGCTTACGTCTGCGGCCCCTCCCTCTTCAGTGCACGGAGCGGGCTGACGTCACCGGGGATCTTGTGTCTTCCTCCTTCTCTTCTCCTCCCAGCTTACGTCTGCGGCCCCTCCCTCTTCAGTGCACGGAACGGGCTGATGTCACCGGGGATCTCGTGTCTTCTCCCTTCTCTTCTCCTCCCAGCTTACGTCTGTGGTCCCTCCCTCTTCAGTGCACGGAGCGGGCTGACGTCAACGGGGATCTCGTGTCTTCCCCCTTCTCTTCTCCTCCCAGCTTACGTGTGTGGTCCCTCCCTCTTCAGTGCACGGAGCGGGCTGACATCAGCAGGGATTTTTCATTTTATTTATTTTTTTGTATTACACCTGTAAGGGGCCCGGGGTCCCCAGGGCCCCTTACAGGCCCGGCTGGCCCCCTCCCGGTTTTTATTTTATTTATTGCATTACACCTGTAAGGGGCACAATGGTGCCCAGGGTCCCTTACAGGCCCGGCCGGCCCGCCTCCCGTTTTTTTTGTTGCATCACACCTGTAAGGGGCCTCATGGTCCCCAGGGCCCCCCGCTTATTGTCTCGCATCAGGAGAGAAGAGATTACACTTGTTTTTTTTCGTCAGCAACCCCCCCCCCCCCCGTTTCTCTGCTCCAGGGGGGTCCAGCCTAAAGTGATGGCTGCCCTGCGTACACATGATCCGAAAATCGTCCGTCTCAATATTGAACCCTACGGACTATGACTGGGATGCCACTATAGTTCATGTGCGTGTAAAGGCAGGTGTCCCAATACTTTTGGTAATAGATAGCTGGATTCATAAAGAGTTACGCCGACGTAACTCGGAATCTGCGCCGTCCTAAATTTAATGGTATTCTGGAAACCAGATACGCTTAAATTAGGCTAAGATACGAGCGGCGCAAGTCTCCTACGCCGTCGTATCTTAGGGTGCAATTTTTCCGCTGGCCGCTAGGTGGCGCTTCCGTTGAGTTCGGCGTAGAATATGTAAATGACTGGATACGCCGATTCACGAACGTACGTGCGCCCGGCGCAGTAAAGATACGCCGTTTACATAAGGAGTTTTCCGGCGTAAAGTTATTCCAACAAATAGCTGGCCTAGTCAATGTTAAGTATGGCCGTCGTTCCCGCGTCGAAATTTAAAATTTTTACGTAGTTTGCGTAAGTCGTCCGTGAATGGGGCTGGACGTAATTTACGTTCACGTCAAAACCAATACGACCTTGCGGCGTACTTTGGAGCAATGCACACTGGGATATGTACACGGACGGCGCATGCGCCATTCGTAAAAAACGCCAATCACGTCGGGTCACCAAACATTAACATAAAACACGCCCCCCCCACCCTCATTTGAATTAGGCGCGCTTACGCCGGCCCCATTTACGCTACGCCACCGTAAGTTAGAAGGCAAGTGCTTTGTGAATACAGCACTTGCCTCTCTGACTTAAGGCGGCGTAGAGTAAATACGATACGCTATGCCGCCTTAAAGATACGCGCCCCTACCTGAATCTAGCTAATAGTGTATCTGTTCATTTTAATGTATTAAATTAAAATGTGAAATTCTCCAGACAGAATAATCCGCAAGCATTTCCCACGGTGGGATGATTTCAGCGCGCGCTCGTCTATTCCATATACACAGCTCATCCACTTTGAAGTGTATCTGAGATCGGCGGTGACTTTGTTTCAATAAACACAATTTCCTCGAAGTGACAGATACATTGTGGGGATCACAAAGCGCGGCGCACACAATGGGCGCTCCAGAGTCACAGATATAATCACGTCTGTTTGTCTCTGAACAGCTGCTTCAATGGCGGCTCAGGAAACGCTGTTTACACTTTTCATAGAATTCCCCACTGACAACCAGAATCCCAAACAATGTCCGTAACCTGTGTACAGACTTCCACATCCGGAAGAGGAGAAAACACACAAGAAGCCGCCGAGAATGGAGAGAAGCCATCCACACAACAAAGGGGCACCTCATACGTTCCGGAAGTGTTGCCACTAAAAAACAAAGTTGCCATGTGCTGGCCAGCAACTTTCTCGGCGGCGCCCCCCGGAGGGTCTCTGCTGGAGGTGCAGGCGACTCAGATACGCGCCATCATTTTATCCAACTAAAATAAATAAAGGAAGATCGACCAACAGTTGCATTTTCTTTTATTTGGTAGAAATTACTCTACTAAACCTCTAAAAAAAAAAAAAGTTTTTATTTTCTGAAAACAGGCACACTGGAGAATAAAATGGTGGCACCGATATCTGCACAGCTATATCGGAAAAATTTTTTTTTAGTGTACACAAAAACATTTTTTTTTCTTTTATTTTTTATTTAACCACTATTTTTTATTTAACCACTTCAGCCCCGGAAGAATTTACCTCCTTCCGGAACCAGAGCACTTTTTGCGATTCGGCACTGCGCCGCTTTAACTGACGCTGCACACAAATAGGTAGATTCAGGTAGAAAGGAATAAACTTACGGCGGCGTAGCTTAGCGTGTTTAGGCTACGCCGCCGTAAGTTAGCGAGGCAAGTACATGATTCTCAATATACTTGCCTGCTAATATACGGCGGCGTAGCCTAAAGCGGGCGGGCGTAAGGGCGCCGAATTCAAATGTGTAGAAGGGGGGCGTGTTTGATGGTAATAAGGCTTGACCTTACGTTTTTGACGTTTTTTTGTTACTACGCATGTGCCGGGCGCCTACATTTCCCAGTGTGCATTGCGGCTAAGTATGCCGCACGGGCCTATTGATTTCGACGTGGACGTAAACAACGTAAATCGCTATTCGTGGACGACTTACGCAAACAACGTAAAAATTTGGAATCTCGCGGCGGGGAACGGCGGCCATACTTTAACATTGCTATTCCACCTAATAGATGGAATAACTTTAGGCCTGATAATGCCTTACGGAAACGGCGTAAATCTACTGCGGCGGCCGGGCGTACGTTCGTGAATCGGCGTATCAACTCATTTACATATTCTACGCCAACCGCAATGGAAGCGCCATCTAGCGGCCATCCGAAATATTGCAATATTGCAATCTAAGATATGTTTAAGCGTATCTCTGTTTGAGCATACGCTTAAACAAACGCCGGCGTAGATTCAGAGTTAGGTCGGCTTATCTACTGATAAGCCGGCCTAACTCTTTGTGAATCTACCTAAAAATGTATTTCCTTTTTCCCCACAAATAGAGCATTCTTTAGACGCGGTTTTTATTTTTTGCGCTATAAACAAAAAAAAAGCGACGGTTTGGGAAAAAAAAAAAGCAATATTTTTTTACTTTTTGCTATAATAAATATCACCAAAAAATACATATATAAAATTCTCAGTTTAGGCCAATACGTATTCTTCTGCATATTTTTGGTAAAAAAAATCGCAATAGGCGTATATTGATTGGTTTGCGCAAACGTTATAGCGTCTAAAAAATAGGGGATAGTTTTTTAGCATTTTTATTATTCATTTTTTTTATTAGTAATGGTGACGATCTGCAATTTTTATCGTGACTGCGACATTATGGCGGACACATCGGAACCCTTTGATGCTATTTTGGGAGCGTCGTCATTTATACAGCGATCAGTGCTATAATAATGCACTGATTACTGTGTAAATGACACTGGCAGTTAAACACTAGGGGTGATCAAGGGGTTAAGTGTGTCCTAGGGAGTGATTCTAACTGTGGCGGGGATGAGCTACAAGTGACACGACACTGATCGCTGCTCTCGATGACAGGGAGCAGTAGATCAGTGTCCTGTCACTAGACAGAACAGGGAAATGCCCTGTTTACAAAGGCATCCGTGACACGATCGCGGGACACTGGCGGACATCGAATCCGTGGGCACGGTCACGGAGCACGTGGCGGGCATGCGTCCGCATGGCAGAAAATTCAAAGAGACATACAGGTATATTGCTTTGCGCAGCCATGCCATTCTGCCGACGTATATCGGTAGAAACCCCTCATAATGTGTAGAGCAGGTGTGTGGAACCAAGAACTTAGGGCAGGGATGGTGGGAACCCTTCATAATGGGCACAGCAGGTGCACAGACCCAGGAACTCAGCACAGGGATGGTGGGAAACTGCCATTCCACTCCTTGTCAGTGAAGGGTGTGGTTGCTAATTCCTTTGCTCCTGTGCTCCAGAGACCAGGGGCTAGAGTGGCTTCTCTTCCCCCAGGAGGGATGCTGGATCCTGGGGAAGAGCCGGGCGGGGCCCCCCTGGATAGGCCTGTGGAAGATTCTGGGCCTACCCAAAGGAAAGATGAGTCCCTGTCAGCCTCCAGACAGAGGACTGTCAGTAAGTTGAAGCGGATTGAGAAGGAGGAGGAGAAATTGATGGTTTTGATGGCCGAGTTCAGAAAGAAAAAACAGATCTGTGCTAAAGTATACAGTAAGAAAAGACCGGCTCTGAGGCCTGAGCTGAAGGACCTGGAACAAGCTGTGAGGAAACAGAAGGATTTGCTGTATTCTCTGAAGGAGAAGAGCGGAATATTTAAAAAAATATATAAGAATGAGGAGCGATTTAATCGCATGAGAAGAGGAGCCGCTTCATGCATGGAGGATGGGGAAGCCAGCGAGGAGATGCAGGTACAGGCACCTCTGACATTCGCTGAGCCCTCTGCCCCCTTCACACCCCAGCAATGTGGCACATCTCAGGAGGGTGAAGGTCCTGCCATGCTGGATTTCATAACCAAGTTGGAATCCCCTCCAGATGCGGTTTCCCCGGATGGTGATGTCAAGATGGACGCCGTTTCTAGTCCTGTGGAGAGAGCAAGATCCACCATGGAGTCTGCAGCAGCTGAGGGAAGCTCTGATCCCAGCCATAAAATCGCACAGGTGACAACCCAGCAAGCAGGTACAGTGTGTGTGCAGGATGGTGGTGGGAACTTTATTATTGACAATAAGCTTGCTGAGAGTTGTAGTGCTGCAGGCAGTCAGCCCATGGACAATGTACAGCATACACCTGATAAAAACTGCCAGTCTGCAGAAAGGTCCATGGACAATACAGTGGCTGTACCTGCGAATGATGGAGGAGATGCTGGGTGCAGTAGTGCCACAACTCTGCAGAAGTCTGCATTGGACAGGACTGGAGCTGTGTGTACAGAGCGGGGGGAGGGGGTGGGTCCTGACTCTGCTAATACAATCCCAGCTGAATCAGACGCTTTGCCGGCAGGTGTGACTGTGTCTAAGGACAGGACTGCAAATGCTGGGGGTGGAAGGAAATCCTATGCTGGTGTTGCTGCTGCAGGATCTGGGAAGGGGGAACAAGCAGGGAAGGAGCATGGGAATGGGTTGTCTTCCTCCCTGTTTAAAAGGAGGAATGTTGTGCAGCTGAGGTGGGAAGGCGGTGGAATCCCCCCACATAGGAGGGCGGTGGTGGATAAGATCCTACAGATGGGGTTCACGCCCGCAGATATCTTCGCCCTGATCAGTCCGGCAGGTTCCTATGAATATGATTTGTCCTTTCTCCGTCCGGAGTCTTTGGACATATTTTGGGAGAAATATGAACACGTGTGTAGGGGCCTGCCGGACTGGAAGGGGCTCATGCCCAAACTTGTCTCCCGCCAGCCACTCATTAAAGTGGTCACGATTCTGGTCCGCAATGAGTCCATACCACCGGGGGATCTATGTATATGGCTGAGGAGGTATGGAGACGTCCTGGGCCCCCTAAAGAAGATTCTGGATGACCGGGGAATATGGACGGGGGGATGGTCTGCTCAGTTGAAACTAAAAGTCATTGACCATGTCGTCCAGCATCTGCCATTCTCAGCTTTCCTGGGGAGGGACAGGCTGACCATCTTCTATCCGGGCCAACCAAAGCTCTGCAATAAATGTGGAGACAAGAGTCACCTTGCGTCCTCCTGTCCAGTGATGAAGTGCTCTCTGTGCCAGGGTATAGGACATCTGGCTAAGGATTGTAACCTCATAAGGTGCAATCTGTGCAATGCGGTGGGGCATCCTTATAGCCAGTGTCCTGAGGCAATGCACAATAGGCCTGAGCTCATGAGGGAGTTCTTCCGCCTGGACATGGAGGATGCTCGGAGCTCAACAGCTGGAGGGCCTGTGAGTCCATCTGAGTCTGTGCCAATTCCCAATGTGTCCGTGGTGCCCCAGACTGTGCCAATTCCCAATGTGTCCGTGGTGCCCCAGACTGTGCCAATTCCCAATGTGTCAGTGTCTTCCCAGTCTGTAAGTAAGGTGTCAGTTGCAGAGAATGTGTCCAATCCTTCTGTGTCTTCTAAAATTGCAGAGGCAGCAAGAGGTGCTGGTGCATCAGGTGCGGTGCCAGTCCCCCTCCCTCGATGCTGCAGGGTTCCTGTTAAGGATCGTGGGGTGCAGAGGAGTGGGGAGGATGGTGAAGAGGCTGGCCTGGGGGTAGATAAGGGAAGGGAGTATGGGGGGGAGGGGGGTGAAGGGTGTGGGGAGGCTGCTGACTCCGGGTTGTCCAAGGATGATATGGAGTGGTTGGAGGATAAAAGGAGGAGAGGCAAAAAGAAGGGGAAAAAAGGAGATACAGTTACCTTAAGTCCTGAGGTTTTGCCTTTGGCGAATAAATTTACGGTACTGTCTGAGGATGACTATGAATGGGACTCGTTCAGTTCTGCATCCTCTATGGATGAAGAGTGCCAGGGTGCAACGAAGCGCGCTGGTTCTCCAGGGAGAGGGAGGAGCCAGGCTGGGAAACAGCCTCAGCCACCTTAATGGCAGTTCCCACTCACTTTATATAAAAGGTGACATGCATGGTGATGCTCTTTAGTCTGGCTATCCCGTAGGGATTATGTTGTGCGCAATTTGGTTTGCACCGTTTATTATGTTCTTGTGTTTGTTTCTGTTTTGTATAGTCATATTCAATTGTTTTGTAAATATGTTTTATTTATTATGGTTTTATTGGATATAAGTTGTTGTTTGTAAGATTTTTTCAATAAACAAAATTAACCCCTCATAATGGGCACAGCAGGTGTACAGACACAGGAACTCAGCACAGGGATTGGGGGAACCCCTCATAAATGGCACAGCTGGTGTACAGAACTGGGAACTCAGCACAGGAATGGTGGGAAACTGCCATTCCACTCCTTGTCAGTGAAGGGTGTGGTTGCTGGTTCCTTTGCTCCTGTGCTCCAGAGACCAGGGGCTAGAGTGGCTTCTCTTCCCCCAGGAGGGATGCTGGATCCTGGGGAAGAGCCGGGCGGGGCCCCCCTGGATAGGCCTGTGGAAGATTCTGGGCCTACCCAAAGGAAAGATGAGTCGCTGTCAGCCTCCAGACAGAGGACTGTCAGTAAGTTGAAGCGGATTGAGAAGGAGGAGGAGAAATTGATGGTTTTGATGGCCGAGTTCAGAAAGAAAAAACAGATCTGTGCTAAAGTATACAGTAAGAAAAGACCGGCTCTGAGGCCTGAGCTGAAGGACCTGGAACAAGCTGTGAGGAAACAGAAGGATTTGCTGTATTCTCTGAAGGAGAAGAGCGGAATATTTAAAAAAATATATAAGAATGAGGAGCGATTTAATCGCATGAGAAGAGGAGCCGCTTCATGCATGGAGGATGGGGAAGCCAGCGAGGAGATGCAGGTGCAGACACCTCTGACATCCGCTGAGCCCTCTGCCCCCTTCACACCCCAGCAATGTGGAATGTCTCAGGAGAGTGAAGGTCCTGCCATGCTGGATTTCATAACCAAGTTGGAATCCCCTCCAGGTGCGGCTTCCCCGGATGGTGATGTCAAGATGGATGCCGTTTCTAGTCCTGTGGAGAGAGCAAGATCCACCATGGAGTCTGCAGCAGCTGAGGGAAGCTCTGATCCCAGCCATAAAATCGCACAGGTGACAACCCAGCAAGCAGGTACAGTGTGTGTGCAGGATGGTGGTGGGAACTTTATTATTGACAATAAGCTTGCTGAGAGTTGTAGTGCTGCAGGCAGTCAGCCCATAGACAATGTACAGCGTACACCTGATAAAAACTGCCAGTCTGCGGAGAGGTCCATGGACAATACAGTGACTTTGCCTGGACCAGGCACAGCGGCTGTACCTGCGAATGATGGAGGAGATGCTGGGTGCAGTAGTGCCACAACTTTGCAGAAGTCTGCATTGGACAGGACTGGAGCTGTGTGTACAGAGCGGGGGGAGGGGGTGGGTCCTGCCTCTGCTAATACAATCCCAGCTGAATCAGACGCTTTGCCGGCAGGTGTGACTGTGTCTAAGGACAGGACTGCAAGTACTGGGGGTGGAAGGAAATCCTATGCTGGTGTTGCTGCTGCAGGATCTGGGAAGGGGGAACAAGCAGGAAATGAGCATGGGAATGGGTTGTCTTCCTCCCTGTTTAAAAGGAGGAATGTTGTGCAGCTGAGGTGGGAAGGCGGTGGAATCCCCCCACATAGGAGGGCGGTGGTGGATAAGATTCTGCAGATGGGGTTCACGCCCGCAGATATCTTCGCCCTGATCAGTCCGGCAGGTTCCTATGAGTATGATTTGTCCTTTCTCCGCCCGGAGTCTTTGGACATTTTTTGGGAGAAATATGAACACGTGTGTAGGGGCCTGCCGGACTGGAAGAGGCTCATGCCCAAACTTGTCTCCCGCCAGCCACTCATTAAAGTGGTCACGATTCTGGTCCGTAATGAGTCCATACCACCGGGGGATTTATGTATATGGCTGAGGAGGTATGGAGACGTCCTGGGCCCCCTAAAGAAGATTCTGGATGATCGGGGAATATGGACGGGGGGATGGTCTGCTCAGTTGAAACTAAAAGTCATTGACCATGTCGTCCAGCATCTGCCGTCCTCAGCTTTCCTGGGGAGGGACAGGCTGACCATATTTTATCCAGGCCAACCAAAGCTCTGCAATAAATGTGGAGACAAGAGTCACCTTGCATCCTCCTGTCCAGTGATGAAGTGCTCTCTGTGCCAGGGTATAGGACATCTGGCTAAGGATTGTAACCTCATAAGGTGCAATCTGTGCAATGCGGTGGGACATCCTTATAGCCAGTGTCCTGAGGCAATGCACAATAAGCCTGAGCTCATGAGGGAGTTCTTCCGCCTGGACATGGAGGATGCCCGGAGCTCAACAGCTGGAGGGCCTGTGAGTCCATCTGAGTCTGTGCCAATTCCCAATGTGTCCGTGGTGCCCCAGACTGTGCCAATTCCCAATGTGTCCGTGGTGCCCCAGACTGTGCCAATTCCCAATGTGTCCGTGTCTTCCCAGTCTGTAAGTAAGGTGTCAGTTGCAGAGAATGTGTCCAATCCTTCTGTGTCTTCTAAAATTGCAGAGGCAGCAAGAGGTGCTGGTGCATCAGGTGCGGTGCCAGTCCCCCTCCCTCGATGCTGCAGGGTTCCTGTTAAGGATCGTGGGGTGCAGAGGAGTGGGGAGGATGGTGAAGAGGCTGGCCTGGGGGTAGATAAGGGAAGGGAGTATGGGGGGGAGGGGGGTGAAGGGTGTGGGGAGGCTGCTGACTCCGGGTTGTCCAAGGATGATATGGAGTGGTTGGAGGATAAAAGGAGGAGAGGCAAAAAGAAGGGGAAAAAAGGAGGTACAGTTACCTTAAGTCCTGAGGTTTTGCCTTTGGCGAATAAATTTACGGTACTGTCTGAGGATGACTATGAATGGGACTCGTTCAGTTCTGCATCCTCTATGGATGAAGAGTGCCAGGGTGCAACGAAGCGCGCTGGTTCTCCAGGGAGAGGGAGTAGCCAGGCTGAGAAACAGCCTCAGCCAC
Source organism: Rana temporaria (assembly GCF_905171775.1). Lineage (NCBI taxonomy): Eukaryota > Metazoa > Chordata > Amphibia > Anura > Ranidae > Rana > Rana temporaria. Next base: position 19,805,454 of record NC_053492.1, read on the forward strand.
CTTAATGGCAGTTCCCACTCACTTTATATAAAAGGTGACATGCATGGTGATGCTCTTTAGTCTGGTTCTCCCGTAGGGATTATGTTGTGCGCAATTTGGTTTGCACCGTTTATTATGTTCTTGTGTTTGTTTCTGTTTTGTATAGTCATATTCAATTATTTTGTTTTATTGTATATACGTTGTTGTTTGTAAGATTTTTTCAATAAACAAAATTAACCCCTCATAATGGGCACAGCAGGTGTAGAGAACCAGGAACTCCTTACAGTAGACACACAGCAGGTGTACAGTCCTGGGAACTCACCAATAGAGTTAGAACTAACGAAAAACGGGAAAAAATATCTTTTTTTGGATGACCATCCCTTGAATTATAAAGGTTTGTAAGTTTTTAAACTCAGGACAATGTAGTAAAATGTTTTGAAATTTCAAAATGACTAAATTAGATTTGTTAACCATTTCTTTGGATTTAAGCAAATATAAACCACATTGGGATTCCACACTAAAGTGAAACGTGAGGGGTTAATCTCCTCGGATGCGGCTCGTGTCACTTACACTTCACCTACGCAATCAATAACCAATTTGCTTCTGCAGACTGCGTCCAAATGGATTTATCTGTGGGATGGCAGCATCCCGTGGGGCCGAATCTGGAAGTCAAATCTAACAGTCCTCAAAGAGCTGACACTGAATATCAATGAAGGGAAGGGATAATAGGCCGGTCTCTGGGGAGTACGAGGTGATGTGCAGAAACAGCGAATGCTCTTCATCAATGGCTATCCTCTGGTGGAGTCTTACTAAAACCTGTGCTGGGATAGACTAAGTGCATTAGACTGCATTAGACTATATTTTTTTTCAGAATTTCACCCTCTAGTGCAGGGGTCTCCAAACTTATAACACAAAGGGCCAGTTTACTGCCCAATAAACCTTAGATTGGGGGGGGGGGGGGGGGGTGGCTGGTGTACATTTGGTCACTAGATGAGGGCTAGTGTGCATTGGGTCACTGGAAGAGGGCTGGTGTGCATGGGGTCACTGGAAGGAAGCTGGTGTACAGTGGGTTACTGGAAGATGGCTGGTGTACATGTGGTCATTGGAAGGTGGCTGGTGTACATGGGGTCACTGGAAGAAAGCTGGTGTACATGGGGGTCACTGAAAGGCAGCTGGTGTACGTGGGGTTACTGGGAGGTGGCTGGTGTACATGGGGTCACTGGAAGAAAGCTGGTGTACATGGGGGTCACTGGAAGGCAGTTGGTGTACGTGGGGTTACTGGGAGGTGGCTGGTGTACATGGAGTCACTGGAAGGATTGCTGGTGTACATGGGGTTACTGGAAGGTGTCTGGTATATACACAGGGTCACTGGAAAGCAGCTGGTGTACGTGGGGTCACTGGGAGGTGGCTGGTGTACATGGAGTCACTGGAAGGATGGCTGGTGTACATGGGGTTACTGGAAGATGGCTGGTATATACACAGGGTCACTGTAGGGTGACTGGTGTGCACAGGGTCACTGGAAAGCAGCTGGTGTACGTGGGGTCACTGGGAGGTGGCTGGTGTACATGGAGTCACTGGAAGGTGGCTGGTGTACATGGGGTCACTGGAAGGTGGCTGGTGTACATGGGGTCACTGGACGGTGACTGGTATGCACAGGGTAACTGGAAGGAGGCTGGTATACACAGGATCACTGGAAGGCAGCTGGTGTACATGGGGTCACTGGAAGTTGACTGGTATGCACAGGGTAACTGGAAGGAGGCTGGTATACATGAGGTCAATGAAAGGCGACTGGTGTTTACAGGGTCACTGGAAGGGGGCTGTGTACATACAGTCACTGGAAAGCTTCTGGTGTCCATAGGGTCACTGTAAGGAGGCTATGGAAGGTGTCTGGTGTGCATGGGGTCACTGGAGGCAGACTGGTACACATAGGGACACTGGTGTACATGGGGTCACTGGCGGCAGACTGGTACACATAGGGACTCTGGTGTACATGGGGTCACTGGAGGCAGACTGGTACACATAGGGACACTGGTGTACATGGGGTCACTGGAGGCAGACTGGTACACATAGGGACACTGGTGTACATGGGGTCACTGGCGACAGACTGGTACACATAGGGACTCTGGTGTACATGGGGTCACTGGAGGCAGACTGGTACACATAGGGACACTGGTGTACATGGGGTCACTGGAGGCAGACTGGTACACATAGGGACTCTGGTTTACATGGGGTCACTGGAGGCAGACTGGTACACATAGGGACACTGGTGTACATGGGGTCACTGGAGGCAGACTGGTACACATAGGGACACTGGTGTGCATGGGGTCACTGGAGGCAGACTGGTACACATAGGGACACTGGTGTGCATGGGGTCACTGGAGGCAGACTGGTACACATAGGGACACTGGTGTGCATGGGGTCACTGGAGGCAGACTGGTACACATAGGGACACTGGTGTACATGGGGTCACTGGAGGCAGACTGGTACACATAGGGACACTGGTGTACATGGGATCACTGGAGGCAGACTGGTACACATAGGGGGGCTGGGGGCTGCAGAAGCGGGAGCTGTGGCGGCTTGGTCAGGGTTGGTCGGGGGGAGAAGAGCCTCCGGTGGGACACGGAGCCAGCCTCTGCTCAGACACTGGGTCACCATCCATGCTGGGGGGGCAGACTGTGCTCTGTCCTCATCCTCATCCCACACTCAGTAGGACACCAGCAGGGACTTTTTACTCCTCTTCACCAGGAAGCCTTTAGGCATGTCTGCGGCGGAAGCGGTGCAGCCTTTTTACGGCCCAGTCCGCCCCTGTCAGGGACCCATGCAGATACCCTGTATGATAGAGAGAATAAATTGGGAAGGGTGCCCCAGGGATTGTACGGGTAAGGGTTAATTTTTGAGTAAAGTGGTGAGAGAACGAGTATATAAAGAAAATTAACAATATAATATACATAGAAAAACTTTATTACAGAAACAATGATAATAGTCATATATACAATTTGATATACAGCTGAATCTGAATCATGAGAGAAGGTCTCAGGGTAGGAGGCCCAAATCAATCACATGGTTTTCAGAAGACCCAACACTTTCGGAGTTAATTGTTAAATTCCTCCATCAGAAGTTGAAGATAGGTTGTATAATTGATAGGATGACCATGCAATATATAGGTGCACATGCACATGCAGAGCTACTCTCAGGGCTGGTGCGACGTTCCTCTCCGTATCCAATTATCGCGTCAACCAGAATTAGATAACGGCAGGTATTTGGAAATACAGCGAGTTGGGGGGAGTTACATCAGTCAAAAATGCTGATGGCAATTGGCAACAATAACCAGGAATCGTCCTGGAGGCCATCAAGTTGCAGACAATAGTGAAACGTCTCACAGTGATGCGTAGTCTGGGTTTGGTTTGGGTTATACTACTTTTAGAATACCAGGTAGTGTCAAACATGTCATTTCTCTGTATGATAGAGAGTTGCCTCTTAAAACCCAGAAATGTGACCTCGGTAGAATTAAAAGGGTCCAGGAGCATCAAAACTCATAGAGGCTTCCAATATATCTGACGACCCAAAAAGTCATGTATATTAAATTGATGATTAGAATCAAATCAGATATTTGGTATTAAGGTTCCGAAACAGCTTTCAAGGAGGAACACTTCTGCAATCCAAGGTCCATGACAGTGGGGCACAGCATAATGTTGGGGGGGGGGGTCAGGGCCCCCTCCCCCCCCCCCAGTGACGCCATTGATCAGGATTCCATATTTTAAGCACCCAAATATGGAGCAGCATAACCAAAATTCTCCAGATGTTCCCCAGTAGGTATTTAGAAGAGCATGTCCCATTTCTAACCACTGTGGTGTGTGTCCATGACACCTATGTCACTCTTGGGTCCTGCAGTAACCCGGGGCAAGGCTGGACTGGGACAAAAATTTGGCCCTGGACTTCATCCAGACTGGCCCACTTTGACAGGTCTCTCCCATGGCGGCCGGACAACTCCCGTCCCCCCCGGCCACCCAAGCCCCCTCTCCCCCTTCACTAGCCACTAGACGTTCTACTTTATTAGAGTAGAACGGCTGGTACTGGTACTCTTATAGGCAGTACCAGTGGGGAAGCTAGACATTATTTCACCCAGGGCAAAGAATCAGTTCGTGCCCCTCCCCATGGGACAAGATTAGGCAGAAGTGAGAAACTCCCAGGCCATAGCTGTTGAGTCAGCTGTCTGTTCCCTCCCCCTGCTCATCTGTTGTCCCCCCTGCTCCTCTGGTCCTCCCCCTGCTTCTCTGGTCCCGCCCAGGTGAGCGCTGCGGGGAGGAATAGACAAAGGGGGCAGCGGTCCGCTGTCACTGAAGCCGGCCCACTGAGCCATCGGCCCACCGGGAAACTCCCGGTAGTCCCAATGGCCAGTCCATCCCTGACCAGGGGTCAGCAGGAGGGACAACAACCAGTGCGGGGACCCAGAGTATGACAAGTTCAAAGAGTCAGGATTGAAACGAGAGCTCTGCTTCAAAGTGACATTTTAACAAATTGGCCAATGGGCAGGTACCATTAAACCTCTCTTGAAGTTCCCCACCCCTGATTAAAAAATGCTTAGTGAAAGATAAATGTAAAAAGTTCTCTTGTTACACCCCAGCTTCCAGCCATTTCCTGTAGGCACCAGTAACATCCCCGGACCTACTGTAACTTTAGGATCCTGATAAACTGTGCATCCCAAAGCCTATCCAATACTGTGTAGGAGGAAATTCTCATAGGATTTGGATACTAATCTTTCCCACGTTCTTTTGAGAAGGTCCTATGATCAGAAGCCAGAGGGTGGGATCATTTTATATTTTCTTTTCTTTTGGATTAATTTTATTTGTATCTATCTACCTAGTTATTTAAATATAAAAAAAATGTGCTTTTGACATCATTATTCTCTCTTCATGATAATAACTAAAATCATTTCATCTCTACTGTCTTGCGATAGGTAGAATAAGAAACCTTATGTTTTTTATCTATGTTTTTTTCCTCTTTTTCTTTATTATTTACTTATTTTTTCTTTTATTCCTCAATATCTTCAAACATGGAGAACACTAGGAATCTTTCATTAGGATACACTGGAGACACTAGGAATCACTAGGGGACTCTAGGAATTGTCTCCACTAGGAAACACTATGAATTGTCTCCACTAGGAAACACTGGGAATTGTCTCCACTAGGAAACACTGGGAATTGTCTCCACTAGGAAACACTAGGAATTGTCTCCACTAGGAAACACTAGGAATTGTCTCCACTAGGAAACACTAGGAATTGTCTCCACTAGGAAACACTAGGAATTGTCTCCACTAGGAAACACTAGGAATTGTCTCCACTAGGAAACACTAGGAATTGTCTCCACTAGGAAACACTAGGAATTGTCTCCACTAGGAAACACTAGGAATTGTCTCCACTAGGAAACACTAGGAACTCTAGGAATTGTCTCCACTAGGAAACATTAGGAATTGTCTCCACTAGGAAACACTAGGAACTCTAGGAATTGTCTCCACTAGGAACTCTAGGAATTGTCTCCACTAGGAAACACTAGGAATTGTCTCCACTAGGAAACACTAGGAATTGTCTCCACTAGGAAACACTAGGAATTGTCTCCACTAGGAAACACTAGGAATTGTCTCCACTAGGAAACACTAGGAATTGTCTCCACTAGGAAACACTAGGAATTGTCTCCACTAGGAAACACTAGGAACTCTAGGAATTGTCTCCACTAGGAAACATTAGGAATTGTCTCCACTAGGAAACACTAGGAACTCTAGGAATTGTCTCCACTAGGAACTCTAGGAATTGTCTCCACTAGGAAACACTAGAAACTCTAGGAATTGTCTCCACTAGGAAACATTAGGAATTGTCTCCACTAGGAAACACTAGGAACTCTAGGAATTGTCTCCACTAGGAAACACTGGGACTTGTCTCCACTAGGAAACACTAGGAACTCTAGGAATTGTCTCCATTAGGAAACACTGGGAATTGTCTCCACTAGAAAACACTGGGAATTGTCTCCACTAGGAAACACTGGGAATTGTCTCCACTAGGAAACACTAGGAATTGTCTCCACTAGGAAACACTAGGAATTGTCTCCACTAGGAAACACTAGAAACTCTAGGAATTGTCTCCACTAGGAAACACTAGGAACTCTAGGAATTGTCTCCACTAGGAAACACTAAAAACTCTAGGAATTGTCTCCACTAGGAAACATTAGGAATTGTCTCCACTAGGAAACACTAGGAACTCTAGGAATTGTCTCCACTAGGAAACACTAGGAACTCTAGGAATTGTCTCCACTAGGAAACACTAGGAACTCTAGGAATTGTCTCAACTAGGAAACATTAGGAATTGTCTCCACTAGGAAACACTAGGAACTCTAGGAATTGTCTCCACTAGGAAACACTAGGAACTCTAGGAATTGTCTCCACTAGGAAACACTAGAAACTCTAGGAATTGTCTCCACTAGGAAACATTAGGAATTGTCTCCACTAGGAAACACTAGGAACTCTAGGAATTGTCTCCACTAGGAAACACTGGGACTTGTCTCCACTAGGAAACACTAGGAACTCTAGGAATTGTCTCCATTAGGAAACACTGGGAATTGTCTCCACTAGAAAACACTGGGAATTGTCTCCACTAGGAAACACTGGGAATTGTCTCCACTAGGAAACACTAGGAATTGTCTCCACTAGGAAACACTAGGAATTGTCTCCACTAGGAAACACTAGGAACTCTAGGAATTGTCTCCACTAGGAAACACTAGGAACTCTAGGAATTGTCTCCACTAGGAAACATTAGGAATTGTCTCCACTAGGAAACACTAGGAACTCTAGGAATTGTCTCCACCAGGAAACACTAGGAACTCTAGGAATTGTCTCCACCAGGAAACACTAGAAACTCTAGGAATTGTCTCCACTAGGAAACATTAGGAATTGTCTCCACTAGGAAACACTAGGAACTCTAGGAATTGTCTCCACTAGGAAACACTGGGACTTGTCTCCACTAGGAAACACTAGGAACTCTAGGGATTGTCTACATTAGGAAACACTGGGAATTGTCTCCACTAGAAAACACTGGGAATTGTCTCCACTAGGAAACACTGGGAATTGTCTCCATTAGGAAACACTGGGAATTGTCTCCATTAGGAAACACTAGGAATTGTCTCCACTAGGAAACACTAGGAATTGTCTCCACTAGGAAACACTAGAAACTCTAGGAATTGTCTCCACTAGGAAACATTAGGAATTGTCTCCACTAGGAAACACTAGGAACTCTAGGAATTGTCTCCACTAGGAAACACTGGGACTTGTCTCCACTAGGAAACACTAGGAACTCTAGGAATTGTCTCCATTAGGAAACACTGTGAATTGTCTCCATTAGGAAACACTGTGAATTGTCTCCATTAGGAAACACTGGGAATTGTCTCCATTAGGAAACACTGGGAATTGTCTCCATTAGGAAACACTGGGAATTGTCTCCACTAGGAAACACTGGGAATTGTCTCCACTAGGAAACACTGGGAATTGTCTCCACTAGGAAACACTGGGACCACACAGATCCGTCTCCACTAAGAAACAGTGGGGAAAACTAGGAATCTTCTCCACTAGGAAACACTAGGAACTCTAGGAATTGTCTCCACTAGGAAACACTAGAAACTCTAGGAATTGTCTCCACTAGGAAACATTAGGAATTGTCTCCACTAGGAAACACTAGGAACTCTAGGAATTGTCTCCACTAGGAAACACTAGGAACTCTAGGAATTGTCTCAACTAGGAAACATTAGGAATTGTCTCCACTAGGAAACACTAGGAACTCTAGGAATTGTCTCCACTAGGAAACACTAGGAACTCTAGGAATTGTCTCCACTAGGAAACACTAGAAACTCTAGGAATTGTCTCCACTAGGAAACACTAGGAACTCTAGGAATTGTCTCCACTAGGAAACACTAGAAACTCTAGGAATTGTCTCCACTAGGAAACATTAGGAATTGTCTCCACTAGGAAACACTAGGAACTCTAGGAATTGTCTCCACTAGGAAACACTGGGACTTGTCTCCACTAGGAAACACTAGGAACTCTAGGAATTGTCTCCATTAGGAAACACTGGGAATTGTCTCCACTAGAAAACACTGGGAATTGTCTCCACTAGGAAACACTGGGAATTGTCTCCACTAGGAAACACTAGGAATTGTCTCCACTAGGAAACACTAGGAATTGTCTCCACTAGGAAACACTAGAAACTCTAGGAATTGTCTCCACTAGGAAACACTAGGAACTCTAGGAATTGTCTCCACTAGGAAACACTAGGAACTCTAGGAATTGTCTCCACTAGGAAACATTAGGAATTGTCTCCACTAGGAAACACTAGGAACTCTAGGAATTGTCTCCACCAGGAAACACTAGGAACTCTAGGAATTGTCTCCACTAGGAAACACTAGAAACTCTAGGAATTGTCTCCACTAGGAAACATTAGGAATTGTCTCCACTAGGAAACACTAGGAACTCTAGGAATTGTCTCCACTAGGAAACACTGGGACTTGTCTCCACTAGGAAACACTAGGAACTCTAGGGATTGTCTCCATTAGGAAACACTGGGAATTGTCTCCATTAGGAAACACTAGGAATTGTCTCCACTAGGAAACACTAGGAATTGTCTCCACTAGGAAACACTAGAAACTCTAGGAATTGTCTCCACTAGGAAACATTAGGAATTGTCTCCACTAGGAAACACTGGGACTTGTCTCCACTAGGAAACACTAGGAACTCTAGGAATTGTCTCCATTAGGAAACACTGTGAATTGTCTCCATTAGGAAACACTGGGAATTGTCTCCACTAGGAAACACTGGGAATTGTCTCCACTAGGAAACACTGGGAATTGTCTCCACTAGGAAACACTGGGAATTGTCTCCACTAGGAAACACTGGGACCACACAGATCCGTCTCCACTAAGAAACAGTGGGGAAAACTAGGAATCTTCTCCACTAGGAAACACTAGGAACTCTAGGAATTGTCTCCACTAGGAAACACTAGAAACTCTAGGAATTGTCTCCACTAGGAAACATTAGGAATTGTCTCCACTAGGAAACACTAGGAACTCTAGGAATTGTCTCCACTAGGAAACACTAGGAACTCTAGGAATTGTCTCAACTAGGAAACATTAGAAATTGTCTCCACTAGGAAACACTAGGAACTCTAGGAATTGTCTCCACTAGGAAACACTAGGAACTCTAGGAATTGTCTCCACTAGGAAACACTAGAAACTCTAGGAATTGTCTCCACTAGGAAACATTAGGAATTGTCTCCACTAGGAAAGACTAGGAACTCTAGGAATTGTCTCCACTAGGAAACACTGGGACTTGTCTCCACTAGGAAACACTAGGAACTCTAGGAATTGTCTCCATTAGGAAACACTGGGAATTGTCTCCACTAGGAAACACTGGGAATTGTCTCCACTAGGAAACACTGGGAATTGTCTCCACTAGGAAACACTAGGAATTGTCTCCACTAGGAAACACTAGGAATTGTCTCCACTAGGAAACACTAGAAACTCTAGGAATTGTCTCCACTAGGAAACACTAGGAACTCTAGGAATTGTCTCCACTAGGAAACACTAGAAACTCTAGGAATTGTCTCCACTAGGAAACATTAGGAATTGTCTCCACTAGGAAACACTAGGAACTCTAGGAATTGTCTCCACTAGGAAACATTAGGAATTGTCTCCACTAGGAAACACTAGGAACTCTAGGAATTGTCTCCACCAGGAAACACTAGGAACTCTAGGAATTGTCTCCACTAGGAAACACTAGAAACTCTAGGAATTGTCTCCACTAGGAAACATTAGGAATTGTCTCCACTAGGAAACACTAGGAACTCTAGGAATTGTCTCCACTAGGAAACATTAGGAATTGTCTCCACTAGGAAACACTAGGAACTCTAGGAATTGTCTCCACTAGGAAACACTGGGACTTGTCTCCACTAGGAAACACTAGGAACTCTAGGGATTGTCTCCATTAGGAAACACTGGGAATTGTCTCCACTAGAAAACACTGGGAATTGTCTCCACTAGGAAACACTGGGAATTGTCTCCACTAGGAAACACTAGGAATTGTCTCCACTAGGAAACACTAGGAATTGTCTCCACTAGGAAACACTAGAAACTCTAGGAATTGTCTCCACTAGGAAACATTAGGAATTGTCTCCACTAGGAAACACTAGGAACTCTAGGAATTGTCTCCACTAGGAAACACTGGGACTTGTCTCCACTAGGAACTCTAGGAATTGTCTCCATTAGGAAACACTGGGAATTGTGTCCATTAGGAAACACTGGGAATTGTCTCCACTAGGAAACACTGGGAATTGTCTCCACTAGGAAACACTGGGAATTGTCTCCACTAGGAAACACTGGGAATTGTCTCCACTAGGAAACACTGGGACCACAAAGATCCGTCTCCACTAAGAAACAGTGGGGAAAACTAGGAATCTTCTCCACAAGGAAGCGCTAGGAACTCTAGGAATTGTATCCACTAGGAAACACTGGGAACGCTAGGAATCATCTCCACTTGGAGACATTGGGAACAGTAGGAATTTTCTCCACTATGAAACACTGGGAACGCTAGGAATCTTTTCCACTAAGAAAACACTAGGAGAATCTAGGAATTGTCTCCACTAGGAAACATGCAGAACACTCTGAATCTTTTCCACTAGGAAACACACAAAATATTATCCACTATGAAACACTGGGGGAAACTAGGAATCTTCTCTACTGTGAAACACTGGGATCATCTCCATTAGGAGATATGGGGAACACTAGGAATTGTCTGCACTAAGAAACATTGAGGAACCCTGGGAATCATCTCAACTTGGAGACATGGGGAGCACTAGGAATGTTCTCCACTAGGAAACACTGGGAGCTCTAGGAATTGTCTCCCCTATGAAACACTGGGAATGCTAGGAATATTCTCCACTAGGAAATATTGGGGAACACTAGGAATCTTCTCCCCTAGGAAACATTGGGGAAAACTAGGAATCCTCTCTAAAAGGAAATATTGGGGAAAACTAGGAATCGTCTCTACTAGGAAACATTGGGAACACTCAGAATCTTCTCCAATAGGAAACATTGGGGAACATTAGGAATTTGCTGCACTAGGAAATACTGGAGACATGAGGAATCTTCTCCACTAGGAAGCAATGTGAACACTAGGAATTGTCTCCACTAACAAACACTGGGAACTCTAGGAATCTTCCCCACTAGGAAACACTCAGAACTCTAGGAATTGCCTCCACTAGGAATTGTCTCCATTTGGATACACTGGGAACATTATCCTCACTTCACTAGGAACTCTAGGATTTGTCTCCACTAGGAAACACTGGGAGCTCTAGAAATTGTCTTCACTAGGAAATATTGGGGAACACTAGGAATCTTCTACCCTAGGAAACATTGGGGAACACTAGGAATCTTCTACCCTAGGAAATATTGGGGAACACTAGGAATCTTCTACCCTAGGAAACATTGGGGAACACTAGGAATCTTCTACCCTAGGAAACATTGGGGAACACTGGGAATCTTCTCCATTAGGAAACATTGGGGAACACTAGGAATCTTCTCCACTAGGAGACATGGGGAACACTAGGAATTGTCTCCACTAGAAAACATTGGGGGACACTCAGAATCTTCTCCATTAGGAAACATTGGGAAAACTAGGAATTGTCTCCATTAGGAAACATTGGGAAAACTAGGAATTGTCTCCACTATGAAACATTGGGGAACACTAGGAATCTTCTCCACTAGGTAACATTTGGGAAAACTAGGAATTGTCTCCACTAGGAAACATTGGGGAACACTAGGAATCTTCTCCACTAGGAGACATGGGGAACACTAGGAATTGTCTCCACTAGAAAACATTGGGGGACACTAGGAATCTTCTCCACTTGGAAACATTGGGGAACACTAGAAATCATCCCTACTAGGAAACATGGGTAACACTAGGAATTGTCTCCACTAGGAAACACTGGTAACTCTAGGAATTGTCTCCACTAGGAAACATTGGGGAACACTAGGAATCGTCTCCACTAGGAAACATTAGGGGACACTAGGAATCGTCTCCACTAGGAGACATGGGGACACTAGGAATTGTCTTCACTAGGAAACATTGGGGAACACTTGGAATCGTCTCCACTAGGAAACATTGGGGAAAACTAGGAATTGTCTCTACTAGAAATTGTCTCCACTCGGAAACACTAGGAACTTTAGGAATTATCTTCACTAGGAACTCTAGGATTTGTCTCCACTAGGAAACACTGGGAACTCTAGAAATTGTCATCACTAGGAAATATTGGGGAACACTAGGAATATTCTACCCTAGGAAACATTGAAGAACACTAGGAATCATCTCCGCTAGGAAACATTGGGGGACACTAGGAATCTTTTCCACTTGGAAACATTGGGGAACACTAGAAATCATCCCTACTAGGAGACACGTGAAACACTAGGAATTGTCTCCACTAGGAAACACTGGTAACGCTAAGAATTGTCTCCACTAGGAAACACTGAGAACTCTAAGAAACTTTCCCACTAGGAAATACTGGCAAGGCTAGGAATCTTCTCCACGAGGAACATGCAGAATCTTCTCTACTAGGAAACACTGGAGAAAACTAGGAATCATCTCCACTAGGAAACATTGAGGAACACTCAGATTCTTCTCCATTAGGAAACATTAGGAACACTAGGAATCGTCTTTACTAGGTAACATGGTGAACAACAGGAATTGTCTCAACTAGGAAACACTGAGAACACTCTGAATCTTATGCCGCGTACACACCATCACTTTATGTGATGAAAAAAAACGACACTTTCTGTGAAGTAAAAAATTACGTTTTTGAAACTTCAATTTTCAAAGACGAAGTTGCCTACACACCATCGTTTTCTCACAATGCTCTTGCAAAGTGAGGTTACGTTCCACCACGTTTTTCCATTGAAGCTTGCTTCATAAGTAGCTTCTGGGCATGCGTGGATGAAAAAACGTCGAGGGGGGCGTGGCCTGACTGCGGACCAGGATGGATGCCTAAACCGAGTCCTCCGGCGCACGGGAGCGAGAATCCGCCGCCATCGGCCACTAACTAAGTCATCAGGGCATCACAGCAGCGGTAAGCGGCCCCTTATCATCCAGGGAGCAGATGGAGGCAAGCCATCCAACTCCCACTACGATACCGGCAATGTTCCGGACACCGCCGGGAGAAGGCCCAAAAGCCGCGGCCTCGAGTAAATCTTCCGCCCCGCACGGCGGACCAGGCCATACCACGAGCGGCGCGATCGCTGCTAACGGCAATCAGAGTCTCCCCACTCCTTCCTCACAGCCACCACAAGCCCTCAGCCTCGCCGACCTGCAGGCCAACCTGCAGGTCATGGCATCAGACATCAAGGCCTCCTTCTCTGCCGCCATTACAGAGATCAGGGCAGAGATACAGGGGATGGCTGCAAGGACAGGATCACTGGAACAAACCTCTGGACGTCACGCTGATGCCTTAAAACAAGTCCAAAGGCACACTGACATGCACTTGACCCATTTAATAGAAATTAATCGCCATTTAGAAGACTTGGACAACAGGGGGCGGAGACACAATATTAGAATTAGAGGAATACCTGAAATGGCTGACCAGAACCCTGTTGAACAGACTGCCACTGCTATATTTAATGACATACTTGACAGACCCCTAGAGTCCCCAATTGAGTATGAGAGGATACACAGAGCTCTCAGGCCAAGGGGGAGGGATAATGACCCGCCAAGAGACATAATATGCTGCTTAGTGAACTTTCCACTTAAAGAAGCTATCCTCAAAAAAGCGAGGGAAAAAAACAGAATCATCTTTAACGGAACAGAGATTAAACTCTTCCAGGACTTATCAAATATCACGCTGAGACAGCGCAGGGCTCTGCGTCCTATCACGGAAATGCTCCGCACCAGGGGAATCCCGTATAGATGGAAATTTCCATTTTGTCTATCAGCCACGTGGAGAGGCCATACCGCATTTTTGCGCACGCCCGAGGATATCCGACCGTTTTGTGAAGCGCTCAATATCCCCATCATAGAGGTTCCAGAGTGGTATGATTCCTTTATGCTAAACGATCCTTGGATTTCGGTATCCAGCAACAGCACCCCGAGAGCACAAAGGAACAGAGATCGCCGACGCAGATCACTCACCCCCCAACACGCTAGGGGGGCCCAGGGAGCCCAGGGTGATTCGCCGCCAAGACGAAGAGATCGAATGGATCGCCAGGACCAAATGGACACATGATTCTTCTGATTCCAAGATGGTAGTACAACTACAGACCTTCCTGTCTTCCTTTCACATATATACAAAGCTTTTGAACCTTCTTGATCCTAAATGATTTGTCCAGAATACCTACACACCTCTCAATTTTTCAATTCCTTGACGCCAAGTACTGCTGCCTCCTCCAAGACTGCACGTTCTCCTCATCACTCCGGCCCTGCGTTTTTCCCCCTTGGGATTTTTTTTTTTTTTTTTTCTGTCCCCTTTTTTTTTGTTTTTATACCTTTTCTCTTTTCCCCCCTTGTTTCACATACTTCTTCTAGGACCCGGATTTGTCTCATTCGCAGGGGATTCACACACCACGCACGTATGAGTGAACTGAGGGGAAGAACTGAGAAGCAGCAATGATGAAGGAAGAAGATCGTCACAAATGGAGAGGCGCCTAGACTATGCCAAGAAAAAGGTTTGGACCTGCCTACATGGGTATGAGAGCAACCTTGCTTCTTACTGCAGGAAAGAACTATAAGCTACATATCAGTAATATACCTAGCAATTATTATAACACTGTCCATAGAAGAAGCTGTTGATAACAGATCTCACATGTTTAACTACCTATAGCCTCAATGGTAATACTGGTCTAGCCTTGGTAAAGGTGATATACATAGTCTGGATTGTGGAGAGGCAGGACATGGCGAACTTATGTCCGCGCAAGCACATACAAATGTCAAAACACCGTGTTTGTGCCTTCCCGCAATCCATATAGTATAGAGGATAAGGTAATAAATAGTTCTTACAAGGAGGAAAAAAGGAAAAAAAAAAAAAAAAGGGAGAAGGATGAAAAGGAAATCACCCAGTGCTATCTATAAAAGGTTATCTACGTTAACAATACTAGTGTTCTTAGTACGCTTATTAAACATACTACTGCTCAGGATAAATTTGGTTCAGTTACGAATATGGGGCGCGTCATATTGCATCACTTACTATGATTCTACTACAAGGATGCTGGTGCGGATTGATAAAGACCTAGTCTGATCCTCACAAAGTACGGTGGAGCCCTAACTGGAAACATGCCACCATATAATTTAGCCTAAGCGCCGGACTGAGGTCTGGTCATATTTCACGCTTAGCTGTGTTCAAAATATTGCACTATAAGTGGATCATTACACGGTAGATTATTAAGCACTCTAGCTCTGTTCTGTGTTATACATGTTCTATAATGTTATATAATAGTTTCTGTGGTAAAGTAAAGCTGATAAGTAGGGTAATGTATTAAATTTCTGCTTTGGGCAAAGTTCAGTTATACACAACCTGCTAGACAGCTTAAACATCTTTAATACAACACTGCCCTCTAGTGGCGAGTTTATAATACTGGTCAAGTTCACTGATCAAGCTGTCAACTAAACTTCTAGGGCACCAGTGGATACACTGAAGTGGGACTAATGTAATGTTTCATATGTTAAAAGTATGTTAAGATTTACGGTACTGTTACCGATTAGTTATTTAGGCCCCAAGTTCAATTACGAGACTGTTATACATGCTACTTGTAACGAATTATTGGCCAAATTTTTGCTTCTATTTTATTCTATATTTTGCGGCGTTTCGCTCCTGTGCGCCAGTTAATGAAGTAATATACAAAACCAGTAGGAGAGACCTGTACTCCCCTACATAGACTCCCTTGGTTCTACTTAGACCGCGCCTCCACACAAGGGGTGCTCTTTGGTTCACCTCTTGACCCGACCGGATTATTGTAAATATAGGATAGATCAGCGAGCCTAGATCTATCCCCGGACTTCCCCCCCCCTCTTATCCCTGATTAAAACACCTCTTTTGCTTTTCTTTTCTAGTCTCCACCCAACCCCCCCCCCCCTTTTTTTTTTTTTTTTTTTTTTTTTTGATATTACGTATAGACAGACAGCACAGCTACAGAGACATAAAACTTCACAATGCCTCCTGATAAAATGCAAGCCATACCACTTTCGCTGAAACTTCTTTCAGTTAATGCAAAAGGACTTAACATACCGGAAAAGAGGACCAAACTCATTAACGAAATCCATAAGAAAAAAGCTAATATTGTCCTTATTCAGGAAACACATTTCAAATCCGATAAGATCCCAAAACTAGGAGACAAAAGATTCCCGGTTTCACTTCACGCTACTAACCCTTTGGGTAAGACGAAAGGAGTTTCAATACTGTTATCCAGCAAAACCCCATTCCAGATACTAGATACCTTGTCAGATCCTGAAGGGCGGTATATATTCCTTAAAGGAAAATTAGGCCAACGCCCCATCACTATAGCCAACATTTACGCCCCAAACGTTAGACAAGTAACCTTCTTCCGCAAAATAAAAGACCTGCTGACAACTTTTGCCTCTGGTACCCTCATTCTTGGGGGAGACTTCAACACCCCCCTAAACCCCCACATAGATACCTCAAACGGATCCTCTAGTCTACCGTTCAGGGCCCTGAAACAAATTAAGATCCAACTACATGACCTCGCTTTGCATGATGCCTGGAGAATTCAAAACCCTCAGACCAAAGATTACACTTACTTTTCTAATATGCACCAAAAGTACACCAGGATAGACTACTTTCTTCTCTCACAACCAGATCTTCCATTGTTAACAGAAACAAAAATAGAATCAATGACTTTATCTGACCACCACCCAATCACCATGACGTTGACTTTCCCAGACAAAAATAACATAACTAAAACATGTAGACTCAATACTGCGGTATTGAAAGACCCTGTAGACATATCAAAGTTTAAGGACACATTAAATGATTACTTTTTACGCAATGAAAATGAGGACACTTCTTTGGTAACACAATGGGAGGCGCACAAATGTGTCATTAGAGGAGAATTCATTAGGAAATCGACGAGCATAAAAAGGGAACAACAGTCCAGAATAAAAGCTCTATTAGAACGCATACATCAACTAGAACGAACACATAAAAGAACAGTTGCGGTCTCCACATTCGAAGAATTAACTAAGACGAGAACGCTGTTGTCTGATGAATTGAATTTGAAAATTAAAAGACAATATATCCTGAGACACAGAATATACTACGAACAAGGAAACAAATGTGGCAAATTGCTGGCAAGAGCAGTTCAAAATAAACGAACGGCTAATACGGTTCACCACATAAGAGACAAACACGGCGAGTTGCATTCTTCGAATGAGAAAATTGCTAAACAATTTGAAATATACTACCATAACCTATATAATATTCCATCCAATCCAAAATGTCCACAGGAGTCAGACAAACGAAAAAAGCTCATCCAAGACTTTCTTGAAAATTATAGTCCAACCCAGATCTCAGAAAACACTGCGAAAGAACTAGAAAAACCCATCTCAAGCCTAGAATTTGATAGAGCCCTAAAAGAGATGAAAATAGGCAAAGCCCCTGGCCCCGACGGCCTGCCGCTACAATACTACAAAACTTTCACTGACATACTGAAACCAAGGTTTTTGAAAACATTCCAATCCCTTCACTCGGAACAAAACCCCCCCAAACAATTACTAGAGGCCCACATCACGGTAATACCCAAAGAAGGCAAAGACACGACAGAGGTTGGCAACTATAGACCTATATCACTGATAAATGTCGATGTAAAGGTGTATGCCAAAATACTTGCCAATAGGATCCTACCCCTGTTAACCTCTCTCGTAGCTTTAGACCAAGTGGGATTTATCCCGGGCAGGGAGGGGCGAGACAACACAATAAAAGCCCTCAACATAAGTCATTGGCTAACGTCTAATCAGAAAAAGGGGTTTTTCCTATCCCTAGATGCTGAAAAGGCGTTCGACAGAGTGGCCTGGGACTACATAGACGCTGTACTACATCACATAGGATTTTTGCCTCTAATGAGAGCATACATTAAAGTCTTGTACTCCAACCCTTCCGCTAAGGTCCGGGTTAACGGCCACCTGTCGGACGCCTTCAATCTGCGCAACGGTACCAGGCAGGGATGCCCTTTATCCCCCCTATTATTTGTGCTAACACTTGAACCCCTGTTGAATAGAATCAGATCAAATGGTGATATTAAAGGAATTAAGATCCAGAATAATACATACAAAGTAGCAGCCTTCGCAGATGATCTGCTTCTCTTCCTGTCAGAACCACATATAACCATCCCTAACCTTCTTAAAGACCTTGAACATTTTCATCTATTATCTAATTTAAAAATAAATCACTCCAAATCCACCGCCCTCAACATATCGATGCCTCCCAGCGTGATAGATCTATGCAAAAAAAACTTTACATTCCACTGGGCAAATCGAAGTATCAAATACCTGGGAATTGAAATCTCTTCTGATCTGAAGGACCTCTTTCATCTAAATTTCACTCCAGCGATGAAAGAAACGCAGGAGGATCTGAAGAGATGGAATGCACTAAATGTATCTTGGTTCGGGCGAGCTTCCTTAATAAAAATGACTATTTTGCCGCGGTTCCTCTACATCATGCAAACAATCCCTATCAAAATACCCTTATCATTCTTTAATACCTTCCGCAAAGCCTGTTCCTACTTTATCTGGAGAGGTAAACCTCCGAGAATAACATTTTCTAGATTGAATCTGCCCAAGAGCGGGGGGGGCATAGCTCTACCCGATCTCAGAAAATATCATCAGGCTGCCCTCTTAACGAGGATTGTAGACTGGAACTTACACCACACCGTCAAAGACTGGGTGAACTTAGAACAAACACAATCTCCACAAGAACTAAAATATCTACCTTGGATTAATCCTAAGTATCATTCAAAATCTATCAAAGCACACCCCATTATAGGCCCCACGCTAGAAATCTTCCGCAGTACCTTCAAGAGCACAAATCCCTCCCCTTGGTTAGGCCCTTTAACACCACTGTTGGGCAACCCAGACTTCCCTCCTGGTCTAGAAAATTCATTTCCGACGCACAAGTGGCCTCACGGCAATATCCTATCTAATCACTTCTTTAAAAACGACAAGTTTCTATCTAGAGACGATCTACTAAAGACCATCAAACCTTTTATTCTATCTCACTGGAACTACACCCAAATCAAACATTACCTAACCAAGAAAGACAACATCCATCATTGGACAAAACCCTTGACAATGTTAGAGCGACTCTGCTCCAAAAAAACTCCACAAAGACACATTATCTCGGCCCTTTATAACTCCCTATTTGATGATTCCAATGAATTCTCCAGCTCATCCTGTAAGGCATGGGAAAGAGACTTAGGCACAGATCTGTCCACAGAAGACTGGGAGAAAATATATTTATATGCCCACAAAGGCTCACTTAATGTGGCCACACAGGAAAGTGGTTTCAAGATTATCACAAGGTGGTACAGAACCCCTTCTATCCTTCACAAAATCTCACCCCTGGTATCTGATAGATGCTGGAGATGCAAACGAGAAGAGGGCTCGATGATACATATCTGGTGGTCCTGCCCCCTTCTTCAATCTTTCTGGAAGTCGGTACACGAAACAATACATCTAGTCACCTCCGAGAATCTGAACTTTTCACCGCTTCAGTACTTATTACACTTTAACACGATCCCTAGAGAACGCTACCTGAAATCTCTCTCCATGTTCATGATCAATGCTGCTCGTCAATGTATCCCCTGCCATTGGCGCTCCACCCAGGTCCCAACAAAATCTGAATGGTTTAGGAGAATTAACAACATAGAAAGAGTTGAGGAACTCATCAGTATATCCCAAGAGAGAATCATCAAATTTACAGCGATTTGGTCCGACTGGACATCATTTAAAGAATCTTCCAATTACCAGCAGATTATTCCATGAAAGTGGTTTTATTACAGGAATATATGGTATCTTATAGCTCAGTAAAACTTTTTCCTTCATTCATGTATGTTACTTAGCTCTGAATATCTGAGAATTGTTCCCTCCCCCCTCCCTTTTTTTTTTTTTTTTTTCCCCCTCCTTCCCTCTTCCTAAAAACGTATACGATTACATGCATATGCCTATTCCTCGTCCTAGTTTAGAAAAACTATATAGTACGGTGATAGTAAAACTATCTGTGCTCTATTTCCATTGAAACTGTATGTAGTGATTGCATAGTTTTATAGTACGTTTTATCAAAATTGTCATCTGCTGTCATTGCCTACTAGGTGTATTATTTACATTGTTGTATGCACTATTATTCACTCAATAAAGACTTTGTGAAAAAAAAAAAAAGAAAAAACGTCTTAGAAAACGACGTTTTTTGCTACACACGGTCAATTTCTGTGAAGTAAAAAGTGCACTTTTGAAAAACGACACATAAAATTGAAGCATGCTTCAATTTTTTTTGGTCGTTTTTTACAAGACATAAAACGACGTTTTCCCCCACACACAGTCAATTAAAGTGACGTTTTTAAAAACGTCATTTTTTTTCATCACATAAAGTGATGGTGTGTACGCGGCATTACACACTAGGAAACACTGGGAACACTAGGAATCTTCTCCACAAGGAAACACTGGAAAAATAGGAATCTTCTCCACAAGGAAACACTGGGGAAAACTAGGAATCTTCTCCACTAGGAACACACATATTCTTCTCTACTAGGAAACACAGGGAAAACTAGGAATCTTCTC